>NW_026695304.1:3000000-3204942 GCF_028974205.1 Penicillium antarcticum | reverse complement strand
AATATTTCTTTGCACCTCAACGTTTGAAATAGAAGAACAAGAGGCGAGACTTCTTAAGAAGTTCTTCTCTTATAATAAGCTAGAAGTAGCAAAGGAAGAGAAGGATAATAACCTCGACGACATTGAGATCGAGCCAATCAGTGATACCGAGGAATAGGAGACTTCAATTGATAAGGAGACAGAGCTAGATAAAGCTTTATTGACTATATTTAAAAGGCCGACTATACGTAAACCCTAGGTGCTATTACTAGTGAATAACACCTAAGTACGTGCGTTAAGACGGAAGCGAAAGAATTGCGATAATGATATATTCGAGTACTATTAGTTGGTTAATCGATTGAAGCTCTCCAATTCACAGATCTTCAAAAAAGCCTCGAAATAACCCTATATTCTGACTAGACTTCCGCATGACCCAACCTAACCCGGACCCAACCCGGACCCAACCCGGGCTGGGTTGGGTTTTGGGTCAGAGTCTTCGACCCAGCACTGGGTCCGGGTTATAATGTCTGACCCAGTACTGGGTCTGGGGCCCTAACTTGGGTTATAAACATTGCAAACACGCTTAGGCCCGTGACTACATAAATTATGCAATTTTTGGCTATAATATTAGGTATTTCTATTACAGCTGAATCAGAACTAACATTTTAATTTTGAAATAAAGTAGTAAATATTGGATGAAATGTATAGTTTATATCAATTGCCTATACTGCTAACTAATGGTACTCAAAAATATTATCTTCTCGACTCTTTCGCTTCCGTCCTAACGCGCGCACTTGGGGGTTGTTCCCTGGTAACTGCACCTAGGATTCACGTCCAGTCTGTTCTTCAAACGTAGCTAATAAAACCTTATCTACCTCTATCTCTTCATCAATTGTAGTCTCCTATTCCTTAGTGTCACTGATTGGCTCGATCTCAATCTCGTCAAGCTTCTTATCCTTCTCTTCCTTTGCCGCTTCTATCTTATCATAAGAGAAGAACTTCTCAAGAAGCCTCGCCTCTTCTTCTTCGATATCAAATCTTAAAGTATAAAGAAACATTATTAAATCTTCGATCGTAGAAGACTTTATCCTCCCTCGGCGGTAATAATAGATATCCCGAGCAGTGTTAAAGAGCCGCTTAACGCCTACACCTATTGTAGGGAATAAGAGGATATCACGTGCAAGAGCGGTAATTGCTAGGAAGCGAGCTTGGTTCTCTCGCCAGAATATAAGAGGTGCAATATAAATAGGATCTAATACTAAGTTAGTAAGAATCCTGAATAGCTTTGTTTAAATATACCACTATCAAGATATTAAGTTATTTTATTAGTAGCCGTGCTTGCTTATACGTTGCTTCTATTTAATATCGTATCAAGCTTCGATCCTAGCCGAGCTATCATTTAGGGGCTATCCGATAACTAGTTAAGGGTTGAAAGCTGCTCTTGGTATAGAATTAGAGCTTCCTAGAAGGATTTGCGATACGTATCACGCTATTTCTAATCCTAGTCCTTCGTAAGAAAGAACTTAAACTTATTTACTAGCGCTAGCATTATGCTAATCGCATAGATATACCCTCGAATATTATTAGTTTGAGAGTAGTACTTATTAAGCTTTAACCGACTAGCTTCAAGTGTATAAAATATCTACTTTTTCTATGGCACACGCTTTCGTCGTAGCTACTTTATTGACTACTCTAGATACTCAAAGAGTTTGTTGTAAATCTTGAACACATAATACGCAGTAATATCTCGAGTCTTTAATAGCTAAGTTGTATAGTCGAAGAATAGCTCAGTGATACAAAGAAGATAGTCAACTTAACGCCACTCCTCCTCGTAGAGTAACATCTCTTCGCAATCGTACTCTGCACAAAATAGCGTAAAGATAGGACGTAGACGCTTTGCCCGGCGAAGCATTAGAAATATCGAATTCTATCGAGTTCTTATATCTTGGATCGGCACTAGCTTAACGGCTGTTGTCTAGAGATTGTAAAACGTCTCCCGGCGCTAAGGGCTTGCGTTTATATAGATTGCAAGAAAGCGGACCTTATTCAATATAAAGGATATCTCACGATTCCGATGCTGCGCGTTTAAATAGGCTAATCTTGATTGCTTCTCTGTCTATCTCGTCTTAGCTAAGTTATTTAGTGGAACTACCTTGATACGATTAAGGAGCTAGTTTAGACTAAGCTAGATAACGTGAGCAAGACATAGAATTCGAACAATAATAACACTATCTAATAGGCCCTATTATAGAGAATTAAACAATGTCTTATTATTAGATGCATTATCCGTTGTTAACCCGAATACTCGGGCTTTAAGGTTATGCTCTATCAGAGTTTCAAGAAGAACATTGCTTAGGTTTGTACCTATATGCGTACCGTAGAGAGGTTTGAACCTAAGTAGCACCTTACGATAGACCTAATTAATATCAACAAAGTAGCCAGTGATTGCTATAAACGCCTGCGAGAATAGAGATATCTAGCAATCAAGCGTAATTGATATCTTCGCACTAATAGGTAGTGTACGAAGGATACGCTCTTGCCGATCTTTGACAATACTCTCTAGTCGGCGACGGATTGTATCGGCAGAGGGAATGATCGGAGGTGACGGGGCGCAGCGAGCCCGAGAAATAAGACGCCGAAATACCGGGTGCTTAATTAGATGAAGTGGAAGCCGATTGAGTGTAATGAACTATAGGATATCTTCTTCCCAGGCTTCTTGCGAGAACGGTATTTCGGCTTGTCCCTATTATTAGTAGCTAGGATCAATTAGTAAGGTAGAATAAATAGCTAAATTAGAACGTACCCCTTCCTTTAGAAATTTTGTAATCTCTGCTCTCTTCCCTTGCTCACTCCTTAGATATCCCGCTATCTTTAAATGTTTCTGCATTGTTGATATGCTATAATATTGCACTTTGCCTACAGCCTTTGGATTGACTATGTAAGGATGCTCGAGAATAGCGCCACAACGTTGACATATAACCTTTGGTGCGCTATCTATACTATGAGCAACCTGGTTGTAGTGGCTCCAAATCTCCGAATGGCGCGTCGAGTCCCACTTAATCTTGCTCTTTCTTCCAAAGTCGGTTTGTAACCACTAGTCTACCTAGTCGTTATGTGACATTTTATCGTAGAGAACAAACGCTTTCCTTCGGTCGGGTCTAACGCGTATTAAGCAGGAGGGGACTATTAGTGGGATATTCGGTCGGAGGAAGTTAGGATCGACGGTTTCGATCGTATATTGGCTACCGGATGGAGTTGCTAGGTAGTTTGATAGTGTAAGATAGCTGAGATTATCTAGATCACTATCGTAAAGAGAGGATGCGAAGTCAGACTACTAGCTTTGCGACATGATAGATTGACCAAGAAGTAAAGTAAGGAAGAAAGGGAGAATAGAGAACTTACAAAGTAATAATATCTATTAATAGTGAGTGAATCTAGCAAATACGATATATCAACAAAGAAAAGGACTCTAAGACGTATCCTCGCGATTAATTGGTTAGATTACTCCACCTTCATGTACGTCTAGCCGAATAGCCTAGCAAGAACCCGGAAAACCCAGCAAAACCCTAGTAATAACCCAGAAAACCCAGCAATACCCTAGTAATAACCCAGAAAACCCAATAATAACCCAATTCCCACCCCAACTTTTACCCCTGATCATGAAAAAATTTCATCTCACCTCACCTATTATATAACCACGCAAGTAGTCTCTAGGTGTAGGAATAGGTAAGTGAAGTAGAAGCCTAGTATAATACGTGTAATACCATATATTAAGGTAGACTAAACGCTAGCACTTCTAGGTCTAGCGGAACTCTGTAGGCACGTGACCGATTTTATTTCGGCGGAAAAACCATCTCCTTTATAACTGACCACCCAGCGGCCAGGTCCATTGTTAGGTAGAGATCAACACTACTAGAAAAAGATCTTACAACTAACACAGCCTTACTACCTACTAGTCTAGTATAGTCAAATAATAAAGGCATAATATTTAAATATACTATAAACAAATTGAAGCAATACTGACAGAATTCTATAATAATCATATCAAGTCTACAAAGATGCACCAGTGTAACATATCGTAGATATATATATCTACACTTAATTCAAGAAAACTTTCACCGAGCTAAAAAAACCACTTTATCACCATAAACTTGGCTTTCAAATAGGTAATTAACAATAAGAAAGATCAACCATCTCAGATTACAGACTTATTTCTTACTTTTTCCAAAGGAGTGTACTAGGAATGTATAGTGGTTCAAGGTATAAACCAAAACTGATGTAAAAAACAGTATGTTATTTTGATGACAGAGCAGCTTTATGATTGGAATTATGCAAAAGTTGGGTCGAGTTGGGCCCGAACTGGGTTTTACTGGGGCCCCAGTATTGGGTCCGGGTTGGGTCCGGGTCAATGAAGTTCGACCCGGACCCAGGCTGGGTTGGGTTCTGGGTCGAGACCTTCGACCCAATTTGGGTTATGCGGAAGTCTAATTCTGACGGCCGTCAAAAAAACTAGCAATATGGCTTAATAACCCTATTTTCTGACGGCCGTCAGAATTGTAGCCCTATAGCCTTAGGAATCTATTAAACGTAGGCCTCGCCCATACCCGTGGGTAAGCGGGTTTTACCCGACCCATACCCATTTCTTGGCGGGTTTTGGGTCCAAAGTCTATACCCGACCCGACCCACGGGTTACCCACGGGTTAATAAACAGTGCAAACATAGAGAATCTCGTGACATACACAAATTGTGCATTTTTTTGGCTGTATTTATATGTATTCTGCTTATAGGTAGTCACGTTTACAGATACTGGACAGCAAAATAAGTGTGAATAGCTTCAATTTCATCAAAGACTAATACTCTATAAACTAATCGTTATAAACCCGTGGGCGTTTTCGAGATCTTCCTAAGACACGCTGTTAGGTCTTAGGTAGGGGTACATCATCCTCTTGTAGCTCTTTATTATCCTTACGGCCCTTAGTATCCTATTGCAATGCAATACTCCTTCTCCTCTTTCTAAGAGAACGTTCTAAATGACCTTGTATAGCTGCTTCGGTTTGAACAAGAATAATAACCGATTGTGTATTATCCTCGTTCCCCTCCTTATTATCACTAATTGGCTTAATTGTATCTTCTAGCTATTGTCTATCTAGACTAACTCTCTCCTTATAATCCGCTTCTATATCGCCTTTAGAAAAGTACTCCTTCTAGACAGCAATCACGTCTTCTTAGACCTCAAACTTGGTTGTGTAATAATATAACATGATTTCCTAAATTGTTGTAGCCTTTAGTGAGCCGCGACGATAGTGACAGATATCCCGCGCTGTATTAAATAGCCGTTTAACGCCCGCGCTAGTCGTAGGAATCGAGAGAATATCTCGTGCGAGCTTTGCAAGTATAGGAAATATAGCCTAGTGCTCCTTCTAGAACGCGCGAACTAGCATAGTAGTAGTAGTTGCTAACGAATATTGTTTAACCTAAGTTTGACAATATAAAGACTAGGTATACTTACCACTATCAAGATATATTGTAAGTTCGTTCTGCTAACAAGCTTGAGATACCTGGTTAAGGCTGAATATTTGATCAAGATCTAGGCTTAAGCCTTGCGTAGTAGGCTCTTGATCACTACTAGTTTGTTCTTTTAACCGATGTTACTTATACGGTTCAAAGTAGTCCTCAAAACTCTATCGATATCGAGTAACTAACTTAGGCCTACTACCCTATTCTCTACTTCGAAAGAACTAGAGCTTTAGGTATAAAACAAGTATTATACCAATAGCAAAGATATCACTATAAATATCCTCTATCTTACTATAGTAATACCTTGACTTTTCCTCGGCTACGCGGAGAGCAGTAAGTATAAGCTTTTTCTAGGCGATATTCTTCCTTCTAAGCTGCCTGATTGACTTTTTAAGATAATCAAAGAGCTTATTATAGATTGCAAAGATTAGGTAGATAGTGATATCCTTTGTCTTTGATAGTGTAGTCGTAAAACGGAAGAATAGCTATATAATTAGGAGCAGATAATCAATCTAACGCTATTGCTTATAATCAAGCTAGAGGTAGGGATAGCCATACTTTGAATAGAATTTAATTAAGTAGGATTGTAGTCGTTTAGCTCGGCGAAGTATTAAGAATATCGAGTTCTAGCGTGTATAGACGTCCTATATTAGAATAAGAGCGTTCGAACCCGTCTAAAGAGATAGGAAAGTTTTACGACGTTAGGGGTAGACCTCGGCAAGGACCGCAAGGGACCGGACCAGACCGCGGACCGGACCGGACCATGCAGGGCTTGGTCCTTACTATCAGGACCGCTGGGCGGTCCCAACTTTTATAGGACCGCACCACTGCGGTCCGGTCCGGTCTTGCGGTCCTACAAACGGGACAAACATGTAGAACCCCGTGATTTACATAATTTATGAAGAATCTATTGGTATTTTTTAGTATTTTACTGTCATACTTTGTTATATGTAGCCTAAACGTATTCTTTCCAGAAATTTTGAGTACTTTTCTAGAAATTACTTATGTGCATGATTCATGTTGAAAGGATCAATTGTCCTTTATATCTATTAATTATATACAAAATCCGTATCATGTCTCAGTCTCTTTGGAATACGCCCTGACGAACGCCTCTGAATGTCAAAATCAGGTAGAGGGATCTTATCATTATCAATAGCCCTTCTCTTCCCTAGCGCTCGTAGGCTAGGCTACTCAATAGATACTTCTGCAGAAGTTTCTATTGTAAGATCTTCCTCGTTATCGCTAATAGGATCAAACTCTTTATCCTCTTGCTTAGTATTATCCTGCTCCTTCTTCGAATGCTTCTCTTGGGTAGAGAGGAACTTATCCACTAGCGCAAGCTGCTTAGACTGTATATCAAATCTGGTTGTACACATGAATATCATTAGGTCCTGAATAGTCTGTGGTCTTAATGAGCCCCGGCGATAGTGGTATATATCCCGAGCAGAGTTAAAAAGTCTCTCTACCCTAGAGCCGCTAGCTGGAGTTGTAAGGATATCTCGGGCAAGGCTTGCTAAGATAGGATATTTTGCCTTATAAGCCTTCTAGAAGACTAGGGGTGTTGATTGGATAGTACCTAGAGAGATATAAAGTTAGCAAAAACAAAGATTTGATATACAATAGGAGAGAGGGATATTAAACTTACTACTTCTAAGATACCTTGTGAGTTCATCTAGAGTAGTCGGTCTTGACTGGACAGAGGTAGTAGGTCTTAGAAGTATATCAATATCAGAGATATCGTTACTTATTGACTGGGAACTTGACATTGTCTGTGCCTCTGTATGGCGCTTCTAGTAAGGCTAGATATAAGTCTCGAGGGACTCCTTATACCGCGGTGCCTAGTGTTTCTCCTATTCTGGTGTCAAGAAGAACTCAAGCTTATTTCGTGGGCCTAAGATAGTCCCAATTACATAGAGATCATTCGGAACATTATTAGTCTTGCTATAATACTCCGCAAGCTTATCGCGCCTATGCTCGAGCGCTAGTTTCATTACTTTCTTCTACCCGACTTTCTTTCGTGCTAGCTACGCCTTTGCCTTATCAATATAGGTAAACAAGGCATTGTAGATTCCAAACATATTATAGATAGTTATATCAGTTGTAGCTGATAAAGATAAAGTGAACTTGAAGAAGGGATAGGTGATTGATAGTAGATAATTAACCTATCGCCATTTATCCTTATCTATCTTTATATTAGTTAGATTAAATTGTGCACAAAATCCATCAAATATAGTCTGTAGCCGACGTGCGCGTCGAAGCATAAGAAACGTGGAATTCTAGCGTGTTCGGACATCTTGTATTGGTATAAGTTTCGGTTCTTTTGTCTGAAGTCCAATAAAGCTCTCGCGGCGCTAGGGGCTTTTATTGATATAGACTGCAATTTTACGAACCTAAAGGATATTATATAGTTAGTATCAAATAGAGATACGATAGTAGAAAAAGGAGGGGGTAGTATACTTTGTTAAGGGTTTGCACAATCCTTCTGTTCTCTTGACGGGCGGTATGTCTCTGATCGGCCCACTCTATTTCTTCCCTATTATTCTGTGGGTTTATATCTATCTAACTAAGAAGCTCCTTTAGACTAAGCTATATAACATATGCAATACATAGTATACGAATGATCGGTATATAACTTAGAAGCTTAAGAGACGAAACAGCCTCTTCGAGAGTAGTTAGTAATATACCGTTATTCGATGCATTATCGGTAGTAATCGTAAGCACACGATTAGTAATTTGATACTTCTTAAGTAGCTCAAGTAGGATACTACTAAGATAGGCGCTAGTGTGGGAGCCACGAAGAGGTTCAAAGCCGAGTAAGATCTCACGGTAGTTCCACTAAAGGTCGATAAAGTAGCCTATAACTGCCATAAACGCCTGACGAAATAGGGAGGTCTAGCAATCCAATGCTATAGAAAGCTTAGCGCCCTCTAGGAGGGTTTGAAGCAGAGAATCCTAACGTTCCTTGACTATCTCCTAAAGATGCCGACGGATAGTCCTAGCACTAGGTATTTTAGGGATAGATAGGGCAGAGGAAGCCACTTCGATAAGGGCGCGAAATTCAGGGTGCTTAATAAGCTGGAATAGCAGGCGTAGAGCAACAATAAAGGTGGTTAACCTATCTATCTAAGCTCCCGGTAAAAACCCCTGTTTGCGGGAGGGAAGATTTGTCTGTAGAGAACTATATAAGTTAGTATAAAGTAAGCCTTGTAGATAGTATTTATACCCTATTCGAGATTATCTCTCTGATATCTTGTGTCTTACTCCTTCCCTTTTGATAGGTAGCGGCTTGTGAGAAATGCCTGTTTATAGTAGATGTTCCCCGGTGCCGGTCTACAGGATAAGCAAGGATATAATCACACTGCTTATATATCACCTTAGGGGATCTATCAGAGATTGTAGCAACCTGGTAGAAGTGTTCCTAAGAGCCTGCTAGCCGTTTACTATCAAAGATATTCCGTTTTGTTGCACTTCTATACTCGGTTTTTAGCCACCAAGCGACAAAATCCTCGTTAAATATCTCTGTCCAAAGGATATAGTTCTTCTTGCCAAATGGACCAACACGCTCAAGAGTTTGTGGAATCGGGATAGGTACTACCGGTCGTGTGAAGGCCACACTAGGAGTAGATGTTGGTGTTACGCCTCCGTCTAGGTTAAATGGCTTATTAGATGTAAGGAAAGAGAGTGTATCAACTAGGTTGTCCTTAAAGATAGACGAGGGATAATTATCCGAGAATTGGGATGCGTGGCTCTATAATATATTGATGAATAATTAATAGATGTTGGGTAGTGTGGCTTTAGAGTGATGGTCAAGATATACTATTATCTTTTATCTAGGCAAAAGAATCCTGAGGGGTATTCATATTCAAGAAAATGATTTTAGATAGAATAGGCTAGATTATAGACTATAATTGGCTGATAAGACCCACTCTACTTAGATCTATGCGGTCTTAGACCGCGGGGACCGCATAAAGACCGCAAGGACCGCATAAAGACCGCAAGGACCGTATAAGGACCGCAAGGACCGCATAAGGACCGCAAGGACCGTATAAGGACCGCCAATAGATCGCCAAAAGACCGCAAGGACCACCAAAAGACCACGAGGACCGTATAGAGACCGTATAAGGACCGCTAACGGACCGCCAAAAGACCGCAAGAACCGGTAGAGCTTATCAGATCCTACAAATAATCTATATCTAACGCGCATGAATCGGCCTAAATGATGACAGCTGTTAGATATCTAGTAGGAATATCAACAGTTTCTAGGCAATAGATAGGCTCAAATTCTGACGGCCGTCAGAAATCTAGTGGGGATATCAATAGTTTCCAGGCAATAGATAGGCTTAAATTCTGACGGCCGTCAGAAATCTAGTGGGGATATCAACAGTTTCCAGGCAATAGATAGGCTTAAATTCTGACGGCCGTCAGAAATCTAGGCTAGGGATATTAATGGTTATGACTCTTCCTAAGCGTACAAGTGCTCCGGTGTAGAAAATATATATATCTTTGCATGATCAGAAGTAAATTCTAAAATGTCAACCACAACAGTCCGAAATCGAAAGTTTATTCGTAATTAACTTAATACTAAGCTTCATAAAATCAGATACAAGGTAGTTTCAACTGTTTTATTGATTGTTAGACCTGATTCATTATCAAAATTTGTGTAGATACCAGAACAGTGTTAAATAACGGTAAAAAACGTGGCTGAATAATCAGTTTATACGACCAAACAAGGAAGGTCTTGGCATAATTATGAAATTGCGGGGGACCGCATGGGGGACCGCAAAGGACCACGGGGGACCGTGGTGCGGTCCTGACTACTTTGAAAAAAGACCAAAGACCGCATGGTCCGGTCCCGGTCCTCAAAGTTGGGACCGGACCCGGTCCTTGCCGAGGTCTAGTTAGGGGCTTGCGTTAATAAAGATCGCTAGGCCCCGAAGCTAATGCGATATTAGAATTAGATATCTACTAGATTAATTAGGGGCGAACCTTGTTTAGAGTGTCAATAATCTCCCTTTTCTAATACCTAGCCCGAACTAACTATTCCTAGGATTTAGTCTATTCGGCCTAGGCAGTGTTGTTCTTTAGTTCTACCTTTATCTATCCGAGAAGTTACTTCAAACTTAATTATATAACGTGGGCTATATATAGAACTCGAATGATTGCTGTACTATTACCGAGATCAAGAGACTAAACCGATTCTTGAATACTTGCCACTAATATATTATTGTTTGATGCATTATCGGTAGTGATAGTAAGCACCCAATCGGCTAGATTATGATTCCGTAGAAGCTAAAGTAGAATAGCACTAAGATTAGCACTAGAATATACTCCACGAAGTGGTTCAAATCTAAGAAGTAGCTCTCGATAGTTCTAGTCTTTGTTAATAAAAAATCTAGTGACTGCCATAAATGCTTGGGCAAAAGGGGACGTCCAATAGTTAAGGGCAATTAAGATTTTCCTATCTTCGGGTAAGCTCTCGAGTATTTTCTGATAGCGTTCGAAGACTATAGTGCGTAGTCGACTCTATGCTACTTTTGCAGACGGAATATTAATATCCTTAGGAGCTCTTTAGGCTATAGCTATAATATCCCGGAAGCCTACGTGTTTTAGGAGCTAGAATAGTAGTCTTAATTTAGTAATAAACCGAAGAAGACATGATTCCCACTTTTCTTGGCTAAACGGGGTATCGGTAGAAGGTACTAGCGCCTTAAGAAATCATTAAAATCGACGTATATAAGGATAAAGAGGGTATTATACCGCTTATATGAATTGCCTAATATTTAGGCCTCTCTTCTTTACACCATAGCTTGCAATATATTTCTTTATAGTTGAAGTGCTATTACCAAGCCCTAGGTGGTTTAGAATAGCCTTGCAAAACTTATATATTACCTTCGGTTCCCTATTAATAGCCCTAGCTACCTAGTCAAAATAATCCTAAATATTAGAGAAGTGCCGTAAGTCCTAGCGTAGGCGCTTCTTTCTTCCAAAGTCTGATTATAGCCACTATTATACAAACTCGATAGTTATTTCTTTAGTATATACTATATATAGAAGATTCTAAAACGCGTAGACTTATATTTAGGGGCCTCGCGATACCCCTATTCTTCGAAGACAAAAAGATAATATATCAATAAAGGCCTATATAGGAAAAAGAAAAGGTATATTAATTAGTTTATCGCGTATATATAGAATAGGTAACCCACGGGTTACCCGCTAAGAACCTATAAACCTATAGGTTACCCGCTACACTTAATATATTCCCTTTAAGTTAGTCCCG
The DNA here is from genome assembly GCF_028974205.1 of Penicillium antarcticum. NCBI lineage: Eukaryota > Fungi > Ascomycota > Eurotiomycetes > Eurotiales > Aspergillaceae > Penicillium > Penicillium antarcticum. Next base: position 3,193,169 of record NW_026695304.1, on the reverse strand, counting down.
AAATACTAACGGCTATCGAAAAAAGCTTGTACGGTATATAAGGCTTTATAGAACACTATAACTTAATAATCGTATTAACTAACGGCCGTCAAAAGTACTAGTGCGATTGCTTATAGTCTATAGCACCCTTTTTGTGACGGCCGTCAGAACTTTGATGCCTTTGTTATAAATATCCGCTAAGTTCACTACACGTCTCATATATATATTTCCTATCTACAGAGCAGTATTCCAATAAGCATTTTTTTCACTACCATAATTATATAGAAAAACGCCGAGAGCAATGTCTATAACATTACCACGACTTACTATTCTGAAAACAAGGCAATTTCCTGAAATTTCACAAAAGAAAGAGAGGCTTTCGGGGAAGAACAGCAGACGTGACTAGAACAGAGGTAAATAACCGTAATTTAATTGACTTAATCAGCAGCCTTATCCATCTTGGCACGGCCTATTTAGGATAGTTATGCTGAAACGGGTTCTTGGCGGGTACCCGCGGGTTACCCGCCAAGAACCCGTAAACCCGTGGGTTTGGGTTTGGGTTTTGGGTCCATACCCGACCCATGGGTACGGTTCCTGAAGTCGTACCCAAACCCGACCCAAAGCGAGGTCTAAGTGTAGTATATAGGATGCTTTTCACTGCGCGTAAGTGCTGAAGGCTGCACTCCGGAGTAAGCGAAGCCGAGGCACTAAGAGGCCCAGCCAATGTTGTTTGGATCGTTCTTGAGTCGGCCTGTCTCTTGGCACCCATATAGTCGGCGTTTAGCCTTCACGACGACCGAAAACACCACCCATATCCGACTGCAACCCATCCATACCTCACGCACCCCTCGGCCTCAAATATTCTCGAAGCAGTAGAAAAAACAGGGCGCCACCGCACGCCAGGATCATGGGTGGTCTCCGCGGCGAGCCGAGATGTCCACCGATCCAAGCCCAGCTCGCTCTGGAGAGGTATGTAAGCTATGCAGATATCGAAAGAATCCCTCATCATTGCACACATCCTTGTCAAGAAGCACTCCCCCGTCCCAGTCACCATACACTTCCCTCAGGTTCTTGTCGCCGGACTCGTTCCGGCCATCGCCTTGGCCCGGGCTCTGTCTCGACGCGCCGTAGATTGCAGCCGTACCACCAGTCCGTCCAGTGGTGATAAGTGCGACAGCTTTGCATGCAGTCGGGGTCTCACGATCGACTACCTGAAGGCCCTGAACCCTGGCATCAGCTGCCCGAACCTCGACACCAGCAAGTTTTACTGTGTGATCTGTACAGTCAATGGGGAGCCCAAGACCACCACCACCACTACCACCGTGCCGACCGCCACTAATGAGCCCGCCATGCCGGGCATCTTCGACGACTGCGACGGCTTCTACAAGGTGTCACCAGGAGACCAATGCGACACCATTGCTACCGAACACGGGATCAGCAAAGCCCAATTTATGGAGTGGAACACCTCGGTCGACGACCGTAAGCCCACTCGTTCCCCTGGGTCTCACTCCTTTAATCTCCCTTTCCCATGCAAAGACAGACCCCTCTTAGCACGGCACAAGTCTAACCAACGCTCTCCCGTTCTCCAAACCACAGAATGCTCCAACCTCTGGCTTGACTACTAGGTGTGCGTGCACGTTCCCGGCGTCGCCACCGGGCTGCAGCCGCAGATGCCCGTTATCATCAACAGCTGTTAGAAATTCTACAAGGTGAAGTCCGGAGACAGCTGCTACACAATCCTGCAAGAGTCGGGACCAGATCTGTCCGGTTTCCGGAAGTGGAATACCGAGGCAGCAATCCCTGGGTCCATTACTATGTCTGTGTTGGTGTGTAATCTGTTGTCTCCACGGGATGCTGTCCAGTCGGTGTTCTAGCTGTTCCACTCGCTCATATGTTCCACTTACACAATACATTATGGAGCTATTATAATTTATACAGAAAAGTAAGATATCAAATGCATTAGACAATACCGATGTATAATTTATAAGTATTTTATACCAGTTTTTATGTAAAAGACTGGGTCGAGTTGGGTTCTGGGTCGGAACCCTCGGCCCAAAATTGGTTATGCAGAGTCTAGGCAGGTGCAGAATAGTGGTGGTATAAGGCCGTGGGCAGGTAAGGTGCTGCTAGACGTCCAAAGTTTAGGGTGACAAGACAGCCATTTCTGACGTCAAAAGCGGTCATTCCGGCTTCCTTTTCACAGGCCCTCATATTCAATATGTAAAACGAGTCGGTGGACCACTCGCCTACATGTACGACTTGATCACCGATTCGTTGTATCTTATTTTAACAAAATAAACCATTCATCAATCCATCCATCCTGTACCTAGTCAGTTAAACTAATTCACAAGCGAGCCGTCTCCACAATCGAGCCACCACCTCCAAAACGCGTAGTAAATAGGATAAATATGTGACCTTTAGCTAATTAGATTGTTGGGAGAGCCTCGACTGTTCATCTCCAATTCATCATCTTTGTCTTTCCTCCCCTTTTCCAGATACTGCTGTATCAACACGACTGATTACTCCTAACACACGGCTACTCCTAAATAATCCAATAACAGAGACATCTGTCATCAGGATCTACGCAATTGAAGCGCAATCCATCCAAACAGTCGATACACTGCAATGATACCGACGAGAATGCCCGCCCACTTTCCGTTTCTGCCAGTCGCATATCCGTAGTTTTGCAGGACACCAGTCCCGCGAATCTGGCATTGAGAAGCCAAATCTGTTTGGTACATGCAGTGGCAGCCGCTCCCACATGAATAATTTCGCTTCGAGAATTCGTTGACCATCATCCCCTGGAAAACATATGCCTGTAGATGATTTTGTCAACAGTTAGATCAACTAGGAAACTAAGATTGAAGATATGGAGGGGTTTCTCATCATACCTGATAGTCGATATAGTGGAAGACATATTTCCAGAACACGTTAAGAATTGTTATTGGGACCAGAAAACCACCCACACTCATCCAGAGTCCGTTCATAAAGGCCACGAGCGCGAGAGAAATCACAAAGTTGGGAAAAATAGACGCCACAAAGACCACAAGTGACTCGGCTGCGACTAGATCTAAGAATATCCACATCACCCACATAAAGAAGGCTTGGCCACTTGGGCGGAAGTTGGAAAGCCAGTATGAGACAATGGAGAAAAGTAGTGAGAATAGAACTGCAGGGTCAGTCAGCAACATAACTATTGGCTTGATGGTGTATGAGTCTCCTACAAAGGAAGGGTAGTCCGATAAGAAAGTTCGAGATCATGAACGGAGTCGCCCCGTATAATCCGTTAGCACGCTCTTTGGCAAATGTCGCACGGTCTTCTAGGTAGGCCGGAACGTACGCAACCGCCATAAAAGACATGAAAGCTGACCCGAAGAACTAGTATTTCACTACTCAGCCTTAATTAGCTATTCCAGCAGATGAAGATTACTCACAATTGCATTGACGTAGGGCTGTATATACTCCTGGGATGGCTGTAGACGAAGCCAGACTGTCCCCATCATTATAGCAAGACCTGCCCTAGGTTACTCTAAAGTAAAACAAGAAAGTGATGGCGAGGCATACCGAGATACATTACAATACGGATTCCGTAAGCCACGACATCACGATAGCTCTTGATGAATGAGCGATGCAACAGAGCACGTGTGATCCTGAGCGAACTAGGTCGACTAAGATCCTCTGTCAATAATTTTTGTGCCTCCTTCTCCTGGCGAATTTGTTCGAAACATTGTCTGGTGATGGTGACTGCCTCAATGGAGTTTGACCAGACATTTTGAATTTCCGTCACACGCTTCTGAGCTCGGTCCTTATCACCCCCAAAGTCGGAGCTCACAATATCGAGGAGGTACTCTGCTGGGTTAGTGTTTTTGGGAACTGGCTGGCCAATTGAGTTGAAGTAAGAATTCACATTGGGTACGGGACCGAAAAAACACGTTCTTCCCCCCGAAAGAAGCAGCAACTTGTCGAACAACTGGAAGGTAGTGGTCGAGGGTTGATGAATACTCGCAATTATGATTATCTGTCAAAAACAGTTAGAAAGAGAGCATGTTAACAATTTGAAGCGCCCAAACCCACGTTGTTCAGCCGGGCCAGTTCTTTGGCATACGACATGACTTCATAACTCGCGGTCGAATCCAGACCACTCGTCGGCTCATCTAGGAATAAAATCTTTGGACAGGTGATCAGTTGGCTTGCGACGCTGACTCGTCGCTTTTGACCTCCACTGATACCCTTCCGAATCGGGGTCCCAACTAGTGTGCTAGATTGCATTTGGATACCGAATGCCTCCAAGAGGGTTATGATACGGTCCATGCGCTGGCGCTTCATCACAGAGCTAGAGCAATCGTTAACTAGGCTAGAGGGGAAAACAGCTCGGAGTTGAACAAATCAAAGCATACCTAGGTAATGAAAGATCTGCTGCAAATTTCAACGTCTCCCGCACAGTCAAGGATCCGATCAGGGTATCCTCCTGCTCGACATACGAAGTCATGCGCTCAAATGATCTAGAAGCAACCTTGCCTCCATTCACATAAGTCTCACCTACCACTTTAGCTCCAGTTGAGGCAGGACGGCGAGCTAGGACATTAAGCAGAGTCGTCTTTCCACAGCCCGAAGGGCCCATCAAAGCCACCAATTCTCCTGAGTAAAGGTCAGATCTACGTTCGATACAACTCTAGACGCGACGCCGCATACCTTTGTGCACATCTCCGGTGATATTGCTAATAAGATCGCGTGCCTTCTTTGTTTGACGATCCTTAACAGTGACCGTCAATCCGGTCCATGAGAAATCCCGGACGGTCTGGTTCATCAAGAATTGGCTACCATCGTTACGCTCCAGGTCCGAATCCGGGTTGTTAGAGATACCCAGCGTGAGTGAAGTCGCCTCGTCCATGTTTATTTTGAATTGCGATGCTTACTCGCTCAACATATGAGATAAGTAGCTCCCTTTGCAAGAGCTGGAATGAAGATTCTCGGTCGTTCTCTTAATTTTAGCAGTATAAGCTATGATCGCAAAAGCCCCGAGAGCCCCTTTCCACGTTGGTCACGTCTTCATGTAGTGCGCGTAGTGATGATTCATTGTCAGCTAGGAATCCGCGGTCCCCGGCGGTAATAATATCCTATTGGCCGCCATTTGGAGCTGCGAGAGCGAGGCTCCCAAGCGGGGGTTAGGAAAAACTGGTGCTCGGGAACGCAGCGCGAAGATCGCGCTAACATGGTTTCGCGGATCCAAAATATCACTCCGAGTATCGGCCTTCCAAGGATACTTTGGTATAGGCGGCAATGCAGACCACTTGAGAGGTAGATTCCGGGACGACAAAACAACCGGCCGCTCCAATTGGGTCAAACAGTGTTTTGGTCGAAAGCCTGGACCTCCGCATCAACGCTTACTGCCTCACCGCCCCGTCATAGCACCAAGGGGTTTGATTGATGTCCGCCGTAATGAGTTTAGCGTGCTCGAACAGGCAGTCTGGACGCTGAAGGTCTCATAGAACATTCGAGACCTTTCTAGCTTTCAAGTAAGAGGTCATATGACAGTCCTAGGCCGCAAAGTTGTCCGCTTCATGTCAGATGGCTGTCCGTGGCGGACTTAAACGGACCATTCCATCCACAATATTTTGATTCTGGCCATAAAGAAATTCGGAGTCTCCTTATGTGGAACGTCGTTCATGGGATATGCAGCGAAGCTTCTCTAAAATTTTACAATTCTCGGCTCCGAGATGCATTGCTACTAACTGTCACATCAAAAATAGAGTCCATGGATTGAAATCTTAGCCTATCAGATCGTTTATGAGAACGCGCGATTATTTGGTTAGATTGTCATCACTTTGATAGATCACAACATCGAAAGTGTAGATTGTGTTCATATACGCACCGTGAATTATCATTTGCCCGTCACATTACGAATTGTGTAAATGTTGCGAAGTCATGGCTGGCCGATCCTAGGGCGTTCTCGATGACGTAATGTGATGTCACTGAGCTCTGGATGTCTTGTATAAGTTATCAATATGCCGCAGCTCGTTCCTTTTTCCTCTGCGATACTGACTAAGTCTCACTCCCTTCACCTTGAGCTAAATAAAAGAAAACGGCAGCGTCTACTTTGCTTGAAAATGTGGGAAGGTTAGTGCTTAAAATCAAATCATATGGTTTAGTGATCCATAGAATTTTATGATCATCTAGATTCCCCCCATCAAAACCGGGCCGAAGAACCTTCGATTGGGCACACGATTGGAGATCATCGTAAGCACCACCACGAAGACGACCATCACCACCACGAAGACGACCATCATCACCACCATGATGACCATCACCACCACCATGACCATCACCATCATGATGACGATGGCGATCACCGCCGTCATGAGGAAGGCCATAATGAGGATAAAGTGTAAATAATTTTTGTTCAGAGAAATCAGGAGAAATCAGAGGTATCACTGAGATGGCGAAAGAATGGCGAAGAATTTGGGAGCCGAGACCAAATCCCATGGAAGTCTTCAGAGTAATTCAGTGTAGTCATTCAATGATACATTCACAACAAGTTACACTATGCAAATCGTATGTATTCTGTAGACATTAATTCATAACCAATTAATTATTTCGCTCACACTACCTAACAGAACCAAATTAAAGCAATTATCACCGGCTGGGGCACTCAGTTACTCGTAGTCGCCTTGTGTGACCGACTTGAATCCTTCGTCCAAAGTCGCAACTTTGAAGCCGGCTTTAACAAGCATCTTATAAGCAAAATATCCCGATATCCAACCCAGCAATAGACGCTTTAGCGAAGTAGGTTTTAGGGAATATTCTGAACAAATGGAACGTGAACTTGGGTTAACTCTTCTGGAGAACGTACATCGACAATTTGCCAAATTTGAAATAGTGATGATACTCTCTCGTGGTGAACGATTGTCACTCGACCTCGAAGGAAATTGGTATTTACGGGATATTTTACCGAGTCAGATAGTGGTGTATATCCTCACTTAACGTGTTATAGATCAAAACTAGAATTCTTAGCTTAGAATGCGATTCACAGGAAATCGGTACGCTTATCAACTCCTTTGCTCCTAATTTCCCAAAGGTTTCAAACCATGAATAGAAAATCCCGTGATAGTAGCAGAAAGGACAAAGACCTAGTGGATGAATGTGCCAACGTTCCCCCGGTATATTGTTGATTCGCCCAAAATGTCACCCGCAGCAATATGGCCCTGTCGGCTCGTAGAGTCCACCTGGGTTAGAAGAACATCCATGTTCTGGCTTTTGGTGATCGTCGATGAGTGCGTCCATTCTTGGTCCCGAGTTCATGATATTCAACTGTAGCACACGTAGATTGTTCTCTAACATTGAGGGGAGTTTCAAGTCGCGATGGTTGGCCCTAGTTGGGTGTTCGCCGCTAAATTCGAGATATCTCGTTCCAACACGCTGCCGCTCATATTGGCCCTCACAATGGCCACATCGCGGTGTCCCCTGGCACGAACACGTCAAGTGTCCAAACCGTTAACACCGGAAACATCTCTTCTTCTTAATCCCGCGGTATTTATCGCTGCCGATGTAATTTTGACCGACTAGAAGGCCACTGTTTAGGACGTATTCAGCCCCTTCGCGGAATCGAACCATATCCCGAGTGATGCGAACTTGCCCAACACCTGGTCTTTCCTTGTGAGTCATGCCACCTCTTCAATCCAGAAACTCTGTCCCAACAAGCTGTTTTCTTCCATAATCTTCTCTATAGCCTTAGCATTTGCGTTATCTAAATCAAAGTTCTTTGTCGGGGTGCGGTGTACCACGATGCAGAACCGTGGTTTGACCAGTTTCGTACTATTTCCTAATTCATTCAACTACTCGGTGTTGTCGCGAACTCCTAACCCTTGAATCGGACCCCATAACCTGTTTAAGTGATGCTAATTCCGACCACCTGGGTGACTTGCGTGGATGAAGCGTTTAGTAGCGCTATGCGGATATGGGCGTTCGTCGCGTCTGTAGGGAGAAAACGGCCGAATGTGTTTCTAAAGCTGTTCTTATTGTCGCGTGGGTTCACGAATGCTCTTTGCGCGCTAATTCGGACGCAGTTCTGGTTTTTTCGGGGCGCTGGCGTTTTGCTTCCGGGCGGGAAGCTTTGCCGTTAGCCACTTACGCAGCCATGATCTTGCCGGGGGCTTAGGTGGGTAAGTTTTGACTTGGGATCGCAGAGCGAGCTCATGGTAAAGCTCCTTGTTCTGGCCGAAGAGAACATTTTGATCGTGCTTGACCTCTTTGACTTCGGCCTTAGTGGATTCGATGAGTGCAGCTTTGTAGGTGATGATTGTCTTCAGACTGTTGATGAGCTTCCACACTTCTCTGGTAGTGAGAGGATGAGAAGACATCCTCACTACGGGCGCTCTTGCGGGATACCGGCAGCGCCTCGATTGCAACCCGAGGCTAAAAGTCCTCGATCGATAAAGTAATGCTGCGCTTGTGGAAAGGGGCTCGGGAGTCCCCGTGGGTGGGTCCGCCATCGGTCCGGGGTTAGTTCCCGCTCGGTACACAGCACAACAATTTTATATCGCAGTAATAGCAATCACAATACTCGATCCGTTGCTGGCTGACATCCCTGTAGCAGTACTCGAAACTCAATTCCCTGAGATAATACGAATTGTATCTGATGGTACAGTGATTCTCGAAATCGGCTTCACCAATGCACAGTCAGTAACTCTGTTCTAGCCCCATCGCCATGGCCTTAGCGCGTATAGAATGTTGAGCAAGCACACATTAACTTGAGGGGCAACAATGAAATGCTTTAGTATGGCCATGTGTCTTGCCACGTAAAATTACATCTTTTACTTTGACCGTTGAACGATAAACTACTCCTTTTCCCGGGATAGGGAACCCGGACCCGGGGAGTTAGGGCTCCAAGGTTCCAAGGTCCGAGTATGCACACATGCTACAAGAACTTGTTTCTGTGACCGAGCACTAACCTTATTCAGTATGAAGAGAAAGGCCCCTAAATTGGCAGTGGCTTATCCATGGTTTGGAATTGCTCAAAGAGAAAGCTTATATATATTCTGGTTTCTATACATTGAATCTGCGTTCGTTCAATTATTGTATACTTTTCAGCACAGATTACGTATAGCCAACGAAAAGAGTTTTCATATGGAAGCGTAGCTAGCAGAAATACTGGATTTCTACCAAGAAGCGGCTAAATCTGCAAGGAATCTTGAATAACCTAAGTTCGCTTGTAGCGGAGCCGTGTTGCGCCGCCCGATGGTGCAAGCTGTCCAGCCGACCGCGTACTCCCAATCCAACTAGTCGAACTATTTCGTAGGTGCCTGATTTTTTAGGGCAGTTATCCCCGGGCTGAGTTGTGGGGTTGTTTGGTGCCATCACTAAATCTCACAACGCGCTTGCGCGTGGCCGGTGGTGAAAGGGCGGAACGACTCAACTGTGAATCTTAGTACTATAACGGTAACAGCCTCGGAGGTTTATACTTACACCGAAAACCCTCCAAACCCATTTGAGTGTGCCCACATTTTGCGTTGTCACATGCCAGACTATTCCCTTTGACAAGTCTTTGGATGGTAATATCGTACACTTCATTTGTGGCTTCAAAATAGAAGCAATATATGCTGACGAGACAAGCTGTGTGCGCGACACCCACGGTCCATAAAGCCATGTTGTATCAATTTCTCGATCCCTGATAATTATTAGTGGTGACTAGTCTGGATTTCATTGCGTAGTGGGTCAAAATACCATTGAATTCTCTGTGATGGGCAACTTTTTAGCCGATACTGCTGTTTGGGCCATGCCCTCCATAAAGCATTTTCAAGCCGCGTTGAATCTCTCAAACTTGTCTTTGTTCTCGAAATATACCTTCTTGTATCTCTCAAATCGTTACTCTCCCAGAAATGCGACAGATAGTCTGTATTGCACTGGGGTCTGTCTTCGAGGAATACATCGTCACGGAGAGTAATTTTCATGTTGGTGCAGATATCATCAAGCGCTTCAGCCAAGATAACCAAAAAGAATCCGTCTTTCAAGGGGAGAATACATGAGGAGTGCTTGAAAATGGTTCGCGTTGCGATATGCTCATATTGAGGCAGAAGGTGCAGTTACAGGGATTATCTCCAGCAACCAGCGAAGGCATTGTTGCAAGACCCGAGGTCCTCTTCACATTATTGCCCAAAACGGCGAAAATCTAACCGTTCACCCACCCCTTACAGTTCGCCTTGAAAGTGACTTTCCGTCTTAGGTCCCAGGGGTTTGCTTGTCACATTACCAGGCTTTACGGGAAATGAAACATTCCAACCTTCCAATCAACGCGGGTTTGATGCAAACACTCGTTTATCTCTCTCGTTCCGGACTTGCTAAAATGAATGATAACGTTTGGTTCTGAACCCGGGTTATTTCAAAGTCCTTCGGGTTATTGTGAATCGTCATATCTATCGTGCAAGAAGGTCGGCTAAGAGTCTCCATGTTTTAGAAAAGAATTTGAAATGATATTTTATGATCAATAAAATCTGGCCCATGAACGGTAAAACGTTACCTACCCTATGTGCATTGTCAAGGAATATGCCTTGAGTCTTTTGCTTTTAGCCTTGTTTCCTCGCTCCCTCTTATGACTGGTCGGCTTCTTATCCGAAGTTGAGAATGCCCGGAAGCTGGCAGGTGAGCCCCACTTGTTGAATGCCACGCTTCGGATTAACTTCCGCTGAATGTGCGTGCAAAGCATCTTTCCGTGTTTCCAAATTAGAGTGTTATCTCCCCTGAATATAATTCAAATCCCGAACAGACACACACAGCCAAGAGCACAGCCAAGAGAAGAATGTGATCTATGGACAGTCACCATTTGATCTGCCACGAATATTGAATCATAAGCAACTTCTTTTCTTCACAGAATCGTGCTCATCGTCACGAGAAAATCCGAATTTTGGGAAGAGCGACTGAATTTTCCGACTACTGGCAGTATAAGAGATAGATTGACTATTGAAAAATTTGGCGAATTTCGGTTCAAAGCTCGCCCAACTGTGGTCTGAGCGTCTACGCAATCGCTAGAATCGAAATGGTGAGGCTCTTCAGTCCTATGCGGTCCTGTCGTGGTATGGATCAGTATTTACATAAATTTACCAATTATTTTTATATTTTAGCTGTACAAAATTCCTAAACACTATATGTAATCTACACTTGTAAGTTGTTCTCACGTGCGCAGTATATACTGTCGGCTATATGAGAGGTCATCAATACGGCTTGTTCAGCCGTGCCAAGTGATCACCCTATCATTTGTATTGACGACATTTCCTTCACTCTTGGGGGTTATATCTAGATACTACCGGTTTCAACTTAGAATCTTTTTGAGGATCCAGCCAAATCAAGTCCATTCCAAGGTGTCTCTCGAGAGATTCCATGGATAATTAATGAAGATGTGGAAGTTACTTGCCTACCCTTAGATTCTTCGACTTCGTTATCACCTTCGTTGTCATTGTGGACTGACTTCTTTACTGCAGGCGGTATCCAAACTACCGCCTAAAATTCAAATCGAGGCTATTGGAGAACGTGTAGAAAAAGGTTCAACAATGGTAATTGGCGGCATAAATCAAGGCGTGCGTATCGTCCCCGCGACCGCACCCATTGTTCTCTAAACATGGCCAAGAAAGCTGCAAGCCACGAAGTCAATATGAGCAAACGTAATCAAACTCCCTGGGAGCTGACTGATGGGGCGGCCGAACTCTAGATCGAATCTAGGAACTCATATACGCTTGGCTTTAATTCGACCCGAGTAGTTCATGAAAATCAGGCATTGCTAGCTAAATCCCTCATTAGACTTGGTCATTCAAATACTTTGGGCGCTAGACTCAAAGCAGGAATTTTGTCCATACTAGTAGTTCCTTGGAGATGTGATATCATTTAGACGGTGCTTTCGCCCTATTGAAGCTTCCTGGCCAATGATATACTTCATCCAGCCCTCAAGCTATCCAATGATATATCAGCTCGAGGAACGGTCAGACCAATATCTGCGGATATTCAAGCACAGCAAGACATCTTTGAATTCATACCTTGATCTATTCCTTTTCTCTTCTCAGAGCTCATTGTATCTTGAACACTCAATCAAAGCCTAGTACAAAATTTCAGAGTTCTCAAGGTAGTGAACAGACCTTGCACTGTTTAATTTAGGACTCCATTTCTAACACCAAATTTGGGGGATATCATTGTGCTCTATCTAGGACTAATATTTGGTAAGAGAAGATTTCTTGGAGCCACTATACACCTGACTCGATGGTCAGCTGTTCACGATAATCATTAATCGCAGCCTGTTCTTCGATAAACTATCAAAAAGGAGTGACTGACCATGTTAATTCAGCCGCGAAATGGGATCACGCTTGTTACGTTGTCTTTGAATTATGCATTGTGTATTCATAGGTATCTGGAAAAGCAGTCTGTCGAAAAGCTTCCAGATATATCTTCGAGTAGTTCCGCTTTTACTTGGAGAGTTAGAATATTACGACGAGAGCATTCAAGAATTCCGCTCTTTTCAGTCGTTTCAGTCATTTCGGTGTTTTCTTCCCATGTGGGTTTCCATTCTGGGGTGAATTGAAATACGTCAAATATTCTCCAACTGTTTGAACCTTTGGTATAGAAAATCGCGGTACCCCTTTTCAATCAAAGTGTGCGCATGTTTTCATATTTTACTTTTCTCATTCTCCAGACAAGATTGAGAACATGGAGTATCATACGCATTTGAGGTTGGTTCATCGGGATTATAATGTTCAAGGGCTGATGGTGAAAACACCCCTGGGCTCCTGCGACTAGCGCTCTTTTTTCATCTTCTTGGCGTTCGCAAACGGAGTTATTCGTGTGATTTCCATTTGATGAAAAAGTTTTTGAAGTGTTGTCACCTTCTTGCAGTATACTGATATCTTCAATACGTTTAATCTAGATTCCTATATAACGCTGTCAACAAACCAGGTATGGAACCTTGAGAATAGTGGGAGCGCAGAAAAACCTCGGTCAAAATTACTCGGCGTTATCCAAAAGCTTAGAGTTTATCGTCCAATAAAGCTGAATGGTTTTATAATATTCCGTGAAGCGAGGTTTTGTTGTGACCAGGTGCCAGAGCCTCGTTCAGATATGATCGTTGAGTCACACGGTAAGCCATAGCATACGCTGTCAGAGGTTCTTCGAAAGAAACATAGAATATATAGTCCCCACGGAGCTTGATGCGCTACTGGAAGTGAGTAATAGTAACGCAAACAAAAAGAATATATTATTTTTTGTTCTCTTGCTTGTGTTATTAAAGCTCATTCCATCAAAAGGCTGTGGGAATAAACAGACTGTGTGTTACATCATTACCAAGTAATTTGATAACCAAGAAGAAACGGATTTGATCAACCGATAGGCGTTCAGGACCCATGACGAGTGGGCGGGTGGGCTCCATAATTCATGACAAAGCTTTTTTTTCTTCTTTTTTTAGGTTATGGAAGCATAGTCTTCAGGTCTGTTTTAGTTACGAACGTCTTCTTCAGTGCTACTATATTGATCTCTTGTATCCGTTTACATCGCCCTATTTTCACTCAGATATGTTACATTAGAAATTGTGGTTCGCAAGCTAATTGTTCTATGACGAAGGAATCATGTTTGGGTGAGTTTGCAATGACTTCTGTAGACGGCTGTTTCACCTGGCCAATCAAAATACGGAAGGCAAATCAAAAATGTCTTCGTGTTTATGATATTGTTACTATTAGTACCATAGTGACTAGATTGGCCATATCAAGTTTCCTCCTTTGAACATCAGCAGGAGGGCCAAAAACTATTCGTTTTGTTGGGCTTTACTGAAATTTTGATTTTACATGTTGATTAACCTTTCAAGAACTCAAGTTGGCGTGAAGCTTACTTTACTACTTTACTTGTTCCTAGGCTTAATGCAACAGGAAGGTAGAATCCAGCCATGTTTAATAGCCACAATCCCGGAACAAAATGTAAATTTCTCTTGAAATCAACTTTCAGGTACACCAGAAGCCATAATTGGAAAGCAAAATGTTTGCTCTGCCCGGGTTGGCTAACACCACAAATCAGTCCAGAATGTCCACTTTCTTCTTGCTATGGGACTTATTCGATTTGGGAACCTCCAACGATAGCACTCCGTTTTTCAGGTGGGCATTGGTGTGGTCTTGGTCGATGGCAGTTGGGAAGTTGAATGTCCGTCGGAGATCCCCTACCAATCGTTCGGATGCACGCCACGAACCTTTCTCGGATGTGGACTCGCGTTCACTGTGAGCCTTGATGTTGAGGCAATGCTCATCTTCAAATTCAATTTCTAGGTCTTTCTGTTGAACGCCAGGTAGGTCACCATCGAGGTAGTAAGCCTTTTCTGTCTCGCGAACATCAAAGGATGGCGCGTATGTTTGAAGGTCACCAAGATTGGAGAACATGTTTTCATAGTTATCAAGGAGGCGGCTAACAGCAGAGAGCCCACCTCGGTGAAACTGTGGGATCAACGACATAATGTTTGGATTTGTGGGATAGTGTTGTCTGGATAGTGTCGTGGTGTGTCTTGGCCGCAGACCGATTTTGAAGATATTGGTGCGGTCGTATATCATCGATGATTAGATATTGCATTAAATACCCCTTTTCGTGGCAATTCTAGCCTTCGTGGCCTTCTGATGACTGCAATCGCCACCAAGTCAGGCCATATGGCAACGTGAATCTGGACCCGCCTAGACTCCACCTAGACAAAAACAGATAACATTATGCAATAATTAGCGCTGTTAGTCAGATATATATGGTCACATCAAGCTCTAGGCGTGCTTGAAGTGTTCCTTCTTCTTACAATTCAAGTCAACCGTGCGTCAATATAGATCCAAAATCCATTGCAAAGCTAACTAAGAAGAGCTATCATCACTTATCTTTTCTTAATGGAAAGACACAAAGTGCCGCCCGCAGGACTTTTTGTCTTCCCGGCTCTAGTTCTGTTGGATTCGCCGACCCGACCGGTATTTTTGGAATGGCCTGGCCCAGACATCCAAAAAAATCCGTAGTCAATGTGTATTGATCATGAGACTTTGAGTTTATAAAATTCTAGGATGCGACTTGTAAAATGGTCCCAGTCTGCAGGATAAGTCGGATTTGGAAGGAATTTGCTACTGCTAGCGGAGGACGAAATTACAGCCTCAAGCTACCAAGGTTATTATGAGCCTAGTGTAAGTTAAAGGCACTGTGAATTTGGTGGTAATTTCATTGAGCAAGCAACGGGTGAAAGCAGGGAGAGCTAATTATTCAGTGCAACTGTCCGTCAGGGGTGAGAAAATGTGTCAGTGCTGCATTCATGAATACGGATAGAGAACCGGAATTATAGTAACTCCGAATGAGCGGATTACTAATGATGAGCATAGCATAAATAGCAAGAAATAGCAAGTAATAAAAGACAGAGATTTCAATGCCCTTAGGCAATGCCCTTAGGCTGAGCAAGTTACGGAAGACAGCAAGTTCCAACAAAATGCAATGTGCTCCGGCTTCCTGTCACCTGACCTCTCAAATTGGGCGTCCGTCGGTGCCTAAGGTCTCATACGAATGTCAGTGCTAACTAAGTTCATGCTTGGAAACCGGATTTATAGTTAACTCCGAGTACGCAGGTTACTAAGGAGAAGCATAGCATAAAATAACTAGGCTAAGTTTCAGCGAACGTGGTGACCAAGCGGCGTCACCCTTCGCACTGCGACAGCACGCAGCATACCAATGGCTCCAAGTGCGGTAGCTAAGTCGGGTATCTTCGTGTATGGAAAGTGTTTCTCGGGAGTCCTTTGTATGTCAAAGAATATGACGGCTTCTGTGGTATCTATTTCAAGGCTGTTATCATCTGTTTATTGAAGAGAATTGCACTAGCAATGAAGATATACTCAATTAGTATATGCGGGCTACCTTTGCAATTTATAGAAATTTGAACGATGTGCCCCAAAAGAATAGCTTTCCAATATTCATTACACGTTCCAAATTTAGCACTTATACCAAACCAAAAGTAGCGCAACCTAGGACTTTGAACGATTTGAAAACTTTGAAGAACTTGAAGAACTTGAATTATAATCCAAACGGATAGGTCTCCTCTTTTCCCAAGCCTGTTATTGGTTCATGTTCCTCCAACGGTCGTACTGCCTGCGTAGAATCAAACCATACGTATGCGTCGAACTGATTGGACAAGTTAGCAGACGAATAGTGGGATAGCCTCTCCGTTTCAGGTCTATATATTACGCCAATAAACCTTTCAAGTCGGTCAGGTTCCTTTTCCAACGCACGTGCCAATTCCGAATCGACACAATCCTGTCTTAAATCGAGCACAAAGCTCGGAATCCCTGTCTTGTGGGCTATATATTCCCAACTGTCTGTTCGTGACGGTAAAATTATCATTCTTTGCATATCTTCATCCCATCCATGTGCTGCTGCCACAGTTCCTGAGTGTGTACCACATCCTAAGAGAGCAACATTTTCACGGCCGAATTGTTCACGGCATAGTTGGCCGATATTGACTTCTTTGCATTTGATTCCCATGCTGGTGTATCGTGCATCACCGCAGTGGGAGTTATGAGCCCATACCACGGCTTTTATGGCATTGCCTCCTGAGGACTTGTGCTGAATGATCCGATGTAAGGTATCAAGCATATGTGCATCACGCAGATTCCAAGATGACGCTGAGCTGTAGTACATGGATTTGTAATAACTCTCAGCGTCACGAACCACGTGGGCGTTCTGCTCAGTACTATGGTATTCCTCGCCATCTTGTGCGTGCTGTGCATATTCAAGCCGATTTTTGAGAAGTTCGCATAGCATCTGAACAACACCTTTCTCACAATCTGTCATACCAGACAAGGCTGCTAGTCCATATGCCGTGGGTTCATCCACCCATCTTTCAAGACAACTATATCGCTGTCGCGCAGCTTGGCTAGCTGCTGGATCGACGTGGTCAAGGTATTTGATTACTGCTTGGATTGACGCTCCCATGCTGTAAAGGTCGAGACCATAGAATCCGACTTTCTGATTATCCGGCAGAGCGCCATTGTGACTGCGCATCCATTCAACTAGTTCTTGCATTTCATGATTTCGCCACATCCATGTCGGAAAGCGGGAAAAGGGGTCGTAGCCACTCGGGGGGCCTCCAAGGTGTGACTTATGCCCAGGACGCTGACGCACATAACGATCGATTATTTCTGCGTCGGGCCAGTCAGCCTCAACGGCAACTACGGTGAAGCCGTGGTGATCAATCAGGCGTTTGGTGATTTCTGCCCGAGCAGCGTAGAATTCTGATGTCCCGTGACTACCATCACCTAGAAGAACCACCTTAAATTTACCCAAGCTATCAAAGAACGACCCGAAAGTGGGGTTATTGATAGGAGGTAAAGGTCGAGCTGCCACAGTAAATAATTCCTTCAAATGTGACATAGTGATGAAGAGTATCTCGCATTGGGCGATATGTTTATTTGCTGACTTCTATATATACTACAAATCAAGACAAATTTAATCGCCAATTTCAACATATTTCGAGGAATATGAGATCATGTGCAATTCAGTGGCCGTCACGGTGACTTCATGCAGCTCTGCGGTAGATAGGTATGGTCTGACAAATTCAAAGGTGTGGTCGATCTTGATTGGCTGAATATGGATTCCAGACCTGTCGCTGTCATCATTGTATACGATTTAGCCCTTGAAGTAACCCTTGATGTTGGACGTCATGCAATATATCTTAAGGCGAATGGAAAATACCCAACACTCACCGTGCCTTAAAACAATTGGTCCAATAGAGGTCATATTAGGTCATACTTTGATTTGATTATCCCATGACGTTTTGAGTAGGAGTAACAAATAGCTTGATAGGATTTTCTACTCCCTTGATGAGTTCTTGGTCCGATGAGAAAAACGAGAATATACTATGTCCCACAGTTTTCCTTGCCGAGCTCCATGATCTCGGCCCTTCACCGCTTCATGTAGATTGCATGATAATGACAAATTTAGAGGGGGCGTTTTCAGCTGGCCGCATCTAGATAGTGTGCTAATATATGAAAGTACGATAGGGCGGGAAGACATCATCTGCACGTTCAGAGCACATAGTGTGAGAGTTTAAACTACATGTTCCCACCTCTCGGGAACCATTAAGCAGGCTATCATGAGCACTGCCAATAACTCTTCGAAAGTTGGGATAGAATAGTTTCATTCGGTATCGTCGCTGGAAATAGTGCTATCGAAGCGACCACGTTTACTAGTCTACTTGTTTCAATACTTGGCGTGGCAGCGTTGAATATCTGGGCATGCTTGAGATTTGTATTGTGAAGTTTGCCAGCTGTGTCCATTGAGCGCCCAAAGACGCGTATTTATTTGCTAGTCCATATCTCAGGAATAAGCTATGGGAATTTCCCCGGAACAGCCTGGCTGTCATGTTGCTATGACCATCTCACTGGACTTTAAAGCCCCCTGTGCTTGCATGTCCCCCCAGATGGCTACGAGAGCAAGAAATAACCTGGATGTCCTTCGGATGCTTTCAATGTATCCTGGGCCTGGTCATTCTATCCACCGGACACGGCAATAGCTTCCAAACCTCTGAAGGTTTAGCCGTAATGGCAACTTTCAGTTATGCAACATCATGTACTATGGAGGGGTTGGTCAGGCGGCTTATGGGTCTCTGGTGATATTCATGGCCATTGCAACATTTATCTCTTTTCTGGTCTCTGACCGCCATGAAAGAACATTTAGCCGGTCGAAGCAACGCGGCAATCAGAGCATTGAGGTGGATCCTCTTAGTTTTAGCGGGGGAGCAGGGGTACGGGATACAGCTCGCGGCTTTGATAGATGGCACGTTCGAGGTCGCTACTAGACATAGATCATGTATGATCGAATCATTGGGATAATGTGGCAAATGAAGGGTTTTGATATGAAAGGGCTCAATTCTTGCTGCACGGTGAGACGTTTCATGTGTCCTAACGTACTATGTGGTTTCATGTAATTTATATCAAATGTCATGAGCAACATTTGTTAGCGATTATTCTTTTCAGGTCAGATTACAAGGGCAAAGTCGAACTGTTATTGTCACTTTTGAAGGTGCCTTTGAACAATCTCTACCCCTTCTTAAACGGGGAACAAGCCTCTATCCATAAAGATAATTTCCTGCTACCTTAATATTGTACTCTTACCCTCCTACGTATGTGCCTCTTGGAATACCTTCTGCAGCTATAATATAACAAGGATACGTTTTGATCGCACTAGAATGTGTTTTCTGAGCACAATAGGTGATCCCCAGCTTTATCTGTAGTGTATCTGGATTATTGAAAATAGGCAATCATGCCCTAATAACGTTTCGACGGATAGTCGCAAGCTCACTAGCACCGAGCTTCTTGTATTAGGGGACAATATCTCTAAACCCCCGGAAGAAATCTTTAGGATCACCAATTTTCTTTTAGGTGAGGATTGCAAGCTTTATAAGATCCAACATTTGGAAATCGTTCGATGGCTCGATAAAAAGAATTAACAGCCACACCGCTTATTACCCCTCATCGTAGTGGACTATACCAACATAGTATCAAAGATAACCGGCGCTTAGGCTTCGAAAAGGGCTTCCCTGACAAGGCCTAAAAGAGATTTTGGACTCTAATAATCATTAGGAACGTGGGATGAGTTCAAAAAAATTAAATGCTGTATAGTAGCCCACAGTGAAACAGAATTTATTTTTAGAACAAAGATACTTGACGTTGTGTTTCAAAAGGTGAAAGCATAGGCGTATTTGACTAACCCTTTGATAGCCAGAAAGGCCTCCATAGATGCAAGGCCAAGTAATATACGTAAGAATACTATGTCATTCTTATATAGCCCCAAAATTACCCTTCTAGAAATACTGTATTCCTTCGGTCCAGAATCACCGAAAACAGCATATCGCTATCCGTTCTAAGTAAGTCAAAGAGCGAGGCCCTTTTTAAATGAAATAGTAAATCCGGTCTCCTCTTTGCAATCGGATCAAGTATTAAGCGAGGAAAGAGATTTGATCGGAAGCTATAGGTCTTTTAGTTACAACCCTTAGAATATGCATTATACAACTTACATCGGGCAAGGACGGGGAGGAATCTCTTGTGCTTCTGACTGTAGTAAATAGGCCGCTATCTAGGGCGGACGCTAGCAACAACATTCTCCGCAAATCGGGCCTAGGCCTGATTTCTTCTGTTGATTGAAACTAGACCTTAACGGGTTGTATCCTGTAAATACTAGACCCCTTTCTTATAAAATGCCACTTCGACTAGGCTACACACACTGTTGATCTAAAATCGCTAGGTTGGATATGCTATCCGACTAGAGTGAAACTGACCAATGGTCTATTAGCGGTCAATCTCCCTAGGCGCCTTCTCTAAGGACCTTCTTCGCCTTTTAGAGTTGCAGTTAAGTCTTCTATAGTACTAGAAAATATTTTCTTCTTCTTATGATCGTCTACTAATGACTAGCCCCTTATAGCCCGAGGTATCTCTGTATATATAAGAACTATCGGATTACTACGACAATATGTGGATATTTAGTGCTAAAAAACGAACGCATTCAAGCAATTTATTGTAATAGGATAGAACCAGGTCGGAAACATCAATCTTCCAGGTTTGATGGCTATTTATAATCTTCTTAACCAGCTCTATTCGTCCGTTTTTATTACCATCACCGTGGGTGCTAGTAATCTCAATAGTAAAAAGAAAAGAGGAATTACCCTCACACCGTCCTTTCAAGTAGCATTATACAGTCACTCAATCAATTAGAATGACTTGCTCCTATTTTTAGACTCCTTGGTAGACTCAGCACATTTTCGAATCATGATTTCCAATGTTGCCCGTTGCCACTCTTTACAATTGAATCTAACTTCAGTTAACACAATGACGAAGCGGGAGCTATCTTGCTGATGCCATACCCTGGGATTATTCCATTGCTTGGGGCTTTTATCGTTGCATGGCAATATATATGACTATTGATTCGATCAGTGAACTTGATGGTATTTTTAGCAAGAGTGACTACATAATACTCGGAGACCTCAATCTCCACCACCCAGCCTGGTAGGGAAGGTGATAATGCAGTACAGGATGCTAATGCTGATGCGTTGATTGATCTGACTATCTCGGCGGACCTGGACCTCTAGCTGGCCACCGGCACTATAAAGAGAGATGAATCAGGCTACCAAGCTACAATCAATCTAGTCTCTGGCTCACATGACTTACCTGAACGCTTCCTACGGGTGTCATTCGCATTCAGATTACTTGCCAATACGTACGACACTGTCTATCGAAAGCGAATCCCCTAGTAGCGCGCTAAAACAGCGTAGTTGGAAGGCCAAGGAAACGGAGAAATTCGACATAATCGTTATTGCGAACCTCCGAGGCAAGACATGGCCACTCTACACACTCCGACAGATTGATGAAGCCAGGGAGCATTTTATGGATATCATCAACCAGGAAGTTGAAGAATCCACACTGTGGGCCAGACATAGCCAATACGCGAATCCGTCATTCACAGGCAATGCCGGCAAGCGATCAGATAAACCCGACGTCTATTCAAGCGGTGGATCCGGAGGTAGATCGTTATGTTGGGCTTTTGTATCAAGTGGTTGGAGGTAAAAGCGTCAGAGAAGTAGTCCTATGGACGGTTAGATTAGGCTTGGCTTGGCTTGTATCATTCTTTGATGTACAGTTAGTTCTCAGAATAAAGTTTAGGCTGAAATAAATGGAGCAGGTGAAAGTAACCTGATGTGAGATTCTTTTTAAACTATATTATTGAATCTCGTGCAGTGATTGATTTAAGAGTGTGTTTCACGTAGAGATATTGCTATGAATTATTTTTTTCAATTCCATATTCTATATATGCTTCGTTTTGTTGACAACATATCGCGAACCGGTCTTGCTCGACAAATCATGCACAGCAAGTCAAGTTCAAGCTCGATACAGCCTTGTTCGTACAACTTTCTTTTCATTCATAGTTTCCGAATCAAGTTCAACTTGGGTCTTAAATATATCATGCTCGTCGGGTTGCCCTGGACCTCTGATAATCAAGATGCAGAGCCAAACTATACCAAAACACAGGGCACAAATGCACCGGATGCCTGTGTTCTCGGAAAAACCGAGAAGAGATATGCGTATGTAAGGTTTGGATAAAGTATGATAGCAATGTCGGTGGATCGCGTTTTCGATTGCACTCATGTGCTCATATTTTGAATTGAAACATGACAGCACATTGTGTTTCAATCGCTCATCCGTCATCGAGCATATTGAGTCCAATGTTCCGACAGACATATATAGAGGCTCAAATGATTGGATCAAAATGGCACAGTTCCTGTCACTGAAAAACAGACCTAGGGTATCGCGAGGTATAGTGTCTCCTTCAAGATAGACAGAGCTGATTTCGATATGATGGTCAGGCGTTGGTTGGAAATCGGCAGGGTCGTATTGACGAGGGGCAACAGCTTTGGCGGGCTGAACCGCTGGAATTCTCGCTGGAGTCTGAGCTTGAACATTGCGGAATAAAAAGCCTCGATTTCCCAGCTGTTGTCAAGCACACCAAAGACGTTGTTTCGGTAGATAAGTAGAGAGGTTTGTGTGGTTGGATCCAAAAATCATAATTTTGTTCAACAAGGAAGGAATCGAGTTCATCGCGAGGAAGAGTGCCTTCTTCGGAGGAAAAGTCGTCGCCTTTGGTATGACGTGCATGCATTGCTGGAAGATCAGCTGGATCGAATTAATGAGTGTGAACAGCTTTGCTTGGCTGAAACACTGGAATCTTTGTCGGAGGGAGAGCCGTAGGTCGGCTCTAGCCCCACGCACGACCGTTTCATGAACTGAAGGTGGTTCGTCGTCGAACTCAATATTGACGACTGAGGAGGCTTCTTCTCTGTCGTCAGATAGATAGGATTGGCGGGGAGCAGCATAGGGAAGACTCGCCAGGGACGCTTAGATAGATAGGCCTATAACTTTGAGGTAAGTGGATCATTTCCTTTTGTCTTCCCAACTTAGGTAGGCGTCATGACTAACGTCCATAGAATCTCATATATCTACCCAAAGCCCAAGATCGCTCACCGTTTTGGTTCCTACAGAGCCAACGTCACTTCTACAAGCCGCATAAGCTGCAATGCCGGATCCTCACCGCGGAAGAAACAAGAATTCATCTCCACCTTTAGCGTTCAGTAGCCTTACCGAAGGCTCTGTACCACTCATAAACATTCTCATTGTCAAAGAAAATATTATCAACCAACAGCTATCAGAGGCGTTTATGAAACAGGTTAATGTGCGTTGGGTGTGTGTGGCAGACGGTGCGGAGGCAGTGCGGAACAGCGACATGGCGGGTTTCATTTTGTAATTTAGATATAAAATTGCCAGTCATGAGTGGTTTGGACGCCACAAGATAAATTCGACGACGAATAGCAAAGGTGTCTTCTCCATAACTCTTTCTGATTGCTCCAATAAGCCAAGCACCAATCCTGCATTTCTACCAAGCAAAAAGTCGGAGCATTCCTTAAGTGAAGAAAATATTCTAACCAAGAGCTCTATTTTTCATAGCAAAATGACAGTCATCACGTTGACAGCTAGCAGCTTGCGAAATAAGCGTTAGGAGGCACTAACTACTGGTTTAACGACTTCTTAACTAGGGATCGATTTGCTACCTCCTGCTTGCTGCTTGAACATTAAATAACTCCATAAAAAGTCCGTCAAATTTTCTTGGCTTAAGCAGAAGAAAAATAAATAGGGCTGCCTGCAGGCACTAATCGATATTAAAAGGTCTTTGGAATGGCGCGGGGCCCATCTCCAATACATGACGTGGGATCTGGAATCGACCACGTGACATTCCCCAAACGATATAGGAATCGCAAGAAAATTGCATCTCGCAATGAATATATATATCGAATAGTCGCAATTTGCAGCTTATTTATTCCTTATTCCCTGTTCGCTGCCATATGTTACATCTGTGAATTGGCCCCGTATCAAATCCTTTATGAGATGTAGCTTGGATGGCGTGGGGTATTCTTAATGGCATATTGTGCAGAACCTGCAGCAGTTCTCAGATAGTGATACTGAGTACGATAGCTGTCACGAATGGAGGGGCAGTGGAGTTAAAGTGTATACGTACGTCGCGTGAGATACGTATGACGAAGTATGGCGTCACTTAATGTCTGACCACCATGACATATATAGTGCTTGTTTCCGGCTATCAAATTCTATCTGCACTTAACAGAACAATCAAAACACACATCTCAACACCAATTCCTCTCTTCACTTTCAGTCTTCACCATGGATACTGCCGAGGTTTGTGAATATGCTTGTCTGTGTCCTGATACACACTTACATGCATATAGAACGCTGCCAACTATGTTACCGAGACCGTGAAGGGCACTGGTGCTGAAGCTTCCAAGGAGACCAACAAGCAGGTCGCAAAGGATGACGATGCTAAGTTAAGCACTCGTGCCACCGCTGCCAAGGATGCTCTTGTCGACAAGAAGGATGAGAAGGCTCATGACACCAAGGCCGATCTCAGCAAGGGTGAGTTGATCGCCTAATAACTACTTGGTCAGTTGCTAATAATTTTGCAGAACAGGCTAAGCATGGCTAAGCACCAATGTTGACGGATATTGCTTAATTGAATCAATGGCTCAGTTACTGTTTGCTACCCCCGCTGGTCGGACACATGGCTTATAATTTGTGACTATATACCCCAAGCGGTCATAGACACTCCAATCAATATCTATTTACGAGAAAAAAACGTAATCGCTAGAAATTAATTGGTAAACAAGTCTTTGATTCTCAGATCTATGAAATTAGATGACGTCAAGAAGGCACGAGATCAGCAATAAGTGGGACAGTCCTTCAAGACATTCAGTCGCCAGCCACCTACTGATGTCATGTTACGGGGAAATTTCGAATAGTCAAGCCACAGTGGATCGACGAGTGGGGAATGCGGCTGTCGCAGCACAATTGGACACCGGGAAGGGATTGGACGCCCCGACATTATCTAAGTAGTTGGGTGAGACCGATTTTCCCGAAAGATGGAGATGCAAGTACTTGCACAGTTCACTTTCGAGCTAAAAAAGTCAACCCCACTGTCTCTCCTTCACAGTGTTATCTTTCCCTCTTCAATCCTTGACCTTATAGGCTCGCTCCCCAATAATTGACATAAAAATCTTGATGAGCATCGCTGCCAAGAGATTGGGGCAAGCAGAGAATGAGCCCGGCCTGCGAGATGCCAGTATTCTCTGCAAGAGTATAACCGGTATTTTACCGAATCTACTATCACGTATGTCACTTTCAATACGATTTAGTACTTAAATCCTAGCTAAGCCTGCAATAGATTAGCGTGTTTCGGAATAGGGTTCGAGAAAGAATCTATGATAGCAAAGTGGTGAAACTAATTTCGATTCAATCTGTACAGTCTTGAGGATTTCTCTCCAGAGTCCCTTCATCATCATGTTCTACCAAGTGAAGGAAGCCCACTGGATCAGGCTGTGCATGGTGTAATGTGGTCGAGCTTTCATCCGGCGCTTGCGAGGGGTTATGTGAGAAGCAAACCGAGTTCGAAGTGGATTCGTGGCCAAAACAACAAGGAGTTAGGACGTAATATGCGGCGTTCTATCCCGCAACTGGAGGAAGCCATTTTGGGTATCTTCATCGTCCGGAACAGAGGAAGAAGTTATACCTAGGGTGGGTATACATACCATATTTCCTCTGCCAGGTGGGACTTTCCTATCTTAGCTGCCGCCGCTTTAATAACGTGACTAGAGCCAAGCCCATTAAGTAAATTTCCGGTTGGGGCTTGTGAGGCAGTTCTAGACAGTGCGCAGAACGAACCGGGTATATATTTAAACCTAAGATAGTCGGAAGCTTCACCCATTTTAAACCAAACCCCAATGAATATACAGGAAAACAGGTTCGATTTCAGGTCGTATAAAACTCAGATACAAAGCAGGGTCGGCAAAAAAACAGAAATGATACTAAGTATCAACAAACCAATGTACATCCGTAAGTAGTAATGCAGGTAATTAGCAGTTTAATAAGAACCTATGTTCTGCATCACCGGAATCGGCTGTAACACATCCCCATGTGTAGCCATTGCCATCTCTTACCACTGCGGCACCCACGTAATAATTGCATATGCCATGCATCTGGAGTACGCTGTTGATAGCTCCGTAGATAGCATTCCCACTAATGGGCGAATTTTTGGTTTGTGATGCGAGGCACCACATTGTGTCTGAACCCCTGGGCTGTTTGAATTGTGGGGTCAGTTGGATCGGTTGAAGTGTGCTATAGGTTGAAAGAGCGGAGGTGGATTTGCTAGTCAAAAAGGTGCGCATGGCGGGATTGATAGAACAAATGTGCATGTGGATTTGATCCTGAGTTACAGTGCGCACGGGATTAATAGCCAGGCCTTGTGAACTTGGGTCAGAGATTTGCTGCCCAAAGTCCCAGCCGGTGATTGCAAGACTTGGGTGGGTTTGCAGGGCCAAGATGTTGTGTATAGGCTCGTTTGTTGTGGCTAAATTCTGGCCAGCGAGCTTCACCCAGCTCTCTCCCTGTGAGTTTTCCCACGCACAGAAGGATGCATTCTGCTGGCAAACACAGAGCGAATGGAGCCATATCCCACAGGCGTCGCAGTCCTTGTTCTGAACTGATGTGCAATCAGACATGCAGTCGGCAAGGAAGATCCCTGAAAGCGCTGCCGCACAGTTGGTCGGACCAACTGGACAACGGTTGGTACAGGAACCACCAGTGGTGAAGTCGCGGCAAGTACATGTTGCAACTTCATCACGAAATATATCACCACTTGTGCAGATAAATTGACTGACGGTCTTTTGAATTATGTTCAAACATAAAAAGATGACAGCAACAGGTAAAATCTTTTGGATAATCATTTTTGAGATAGTGAGTCTTATATCGTTGTGATACTGCTATACTCTGTGGGTGGAAATGACATATACAAGCAGGACTAGTTAGATACATATATGCCACAAGCCTTTTCATGCCGAGTACTATTAGTTTGAGACAATTAAATTGCATGACACCTCGTTGCATCAATGATATGCTCTAGCCACATCCATAGCTTACTCCAATTGTTCTGGTCCCGACTTATTACCATTTTCAGGATAGCTCTCGTTGAAATCGAGATAGTACCATGGCAACCAGACGAAACGAGCAACTACGAAAGGGCCTTGGCAGAGATCTTTCGGTAGACATCACGAATTATTATTACCAAGGAATCAAACGACCGATTATGAAATTGCCACTTTCTTTAAGAAGAAAATCCCGTTGATTAGGCATGCACTTGTCAAACAGGCAAGGTATATGATGCTGATATCAATACCGAAGTAACAGGACAGATTTGAATACTTTAATGCTCTTTCTGATGGCAAAACAAATTTTTGAGAGGTCCTCAGTGATATTCTGTGCGAAGCATGAAGGTCATGTAGACTAGCTGCCGACATGATGTCGTAATGTGGCGGGAAGAAAGTAGGTCGTCTATGCTCCGGTGCCAGTCTTGGCTTCCGCTGCCATCCGATGTTGTCTTTATCCCATTTTCACTTACGAAAGCAAAGGGTGCCTTACGCAATGTGGCATTTAATGAAAGCCTGATGCCTTATCCATATACCTGTAAGGAATAAGGCAGATATCTTAAGCGGAGAAATTTGTTACGCTGCAGTCATTCTGAAACTTGTACCAAACTGACAATACTAGTGCCTCCATTTCTACACTATCTACCGTCCAACACTCTAATGTAGATAAACTTCATTCAAGATCTTCCCATTATTTACTTCTAGCTTTAAAATGGTCAGAATCCACGGACAAAATCTAAGCTCTAACGACCAGCTACTGATTATAGAATCGTACGCGGGAACGCAACACTTTTCGACTTCCTACTTAGGCAAAAGCTCTTAGAGCTGTTCCCTCCGTTTCTAATAGCCTCATAGGATAAATACAGTAATGCCCCAGTAGACCTGGATGAAGCCCCTCCATGGGCCTTTAGGGCAATGCCCAAGCTGGGCTAGGCATGCCAAGCTTCCCCGCATTTTACATAGTCACTCAAAACGGGTTGATTGCTGGAGTTATTTAGATAAATTACACAAGACATGATGGAGATTAGCATGATTGGAGATAGCACATGAAATTTACTCATACTAAAAAGCTTTTAAGCCCGCTAGATAAATAGGATATATACAAGACAAAATTGGGATCAATCATCTCATTAGGTTGCTGTCTTAGATAAGTCGAATCAAAATTGCATTGTAGCAGGCACCTTAACTTTTGATTATTTCATAGAAATCTGATTTGTTTTTAATACCATCAGATAGCTTCCAGTCGAATTAAGTAGTGAAATGAAGATGGCACGGTGGCAGTCTGACATGGCAGATGGGTCGGTATTAACGAAGAGGATGCACAACCAACCATTCCAACGCAGGTGAAGGCATAGAGATCGGTCTCTGAGGGTGTACATCGTACTGTTCCTGGTAATATATCATGACTCAAGAATTTTAGTGAACCTTGAAGTTCCCCAAGAATCAGTCTCTGTTCCAAGTCCCATACCTCTTGTTCCGAGACATCTCTAGTCCTAGTTGACAGGCTCTAAAACTAAACCTCCATTCTTACGATAAATCCTATGCCCCTTCAGGATATCAAGACACGCTAGAATTCCGTATTTTAGGACTTCGACGTATAGAGCGCCTACGGTCGTTTCTTTTACCTATTCGATGAATAAGCACAAGTGGGCTAATATAATACTAGAAGATGAAAAATAACGCTATGTTAACTAGCTTCTCCTTCTTATGTATCCCTTCATTGATTTTATATATTGAGATTCATGGCGCATCAAGGCTAGATGCCTGACACATCAGGCATGAACGTAGTGATCAGCATTAGACCTACCAACTATAGAGACAGGAGAAGAGTTCTCATTCATATAGGGCCTTTCACTCATTGAGAGAAAAACCAAGCTCAAACAACGTCATCGGCCTTGACATAAATGCTTTCCCATTCAGTGGACTGCCAATTTTAACATTGTAGTTAAATTATCAAAAACCCGGGGTACTACTGCTATATATTATATATTCCTTAACTGCTTTAGTATATAATACTAATCATGAAAAAGCTACTACAGATGTAATGCCTCTACTATTTTGGAAGGAAAATACCTATCGTCTCCCTACTCTTATAGCCCTCGCTGGGGATATCCTTTAAGCAGGAAATACTGGTCTGGCAACTTTCACCGGGTTGACAGAACAGTCGACGAGCGATGTACGAGACTGTCGCTGTGTTGCGTCGTATGATTTTGCCAATCGCGAGCCTCTAGCCCCGTCGAAAGGCCACCGTCTGCGTGTGTCTGCGACTGCGAATGACTACGTGAACGAATCTGACCGAAAGACTCAGCACCACTGAGGTTTGATGTACGCCGGCGCATCCGGCGCTCAGACGCCTCGGCCTCGTGCCGATTCAAAGCGTCTGATGGCAGCAATACAGCGCGGTCCAGGGCGTATGGCAGGCCACGGTGGCGACCACGAATCTGCATGGCAATGATGACCAACTTTGACACCACGGTGAACTGCCCGGAAAAAGATGTGTTGACACTCGGATATCCAAATGATAAACCCACGGTACCGTAGGCTGAGACCACCTCGAACAATACGGCAAATAGTTGAAAACTGTAGTCACTCGTGTTCTGCAGCCGATTTCCTTCGGCGATAGCAATGATGAAGAGACCTAGGAACACGTACCATAGATCGAAACTGAGCTGGCGCCGCAAGTGAGCCCCGATATAACTGGGGGCCGTCTGTGTTTCCTCAACGTTTTCCTCTTCGACGCCATAGATGCCCAGACTCTTTTCTTCGTACACGTTCGTTCGACGCATCGAAATAGCAATGGGGAAGACGGAGATGTACATCATGATCAAGTACGACACTTGGATAGCTGGGTGAAGGTCCGAAATACTCACAACCCCAAATCCGGCAGTGCGAGTAGACGCGGCTTGGAACAAGCCATCGAGAACTCGGATACCAGGCGGTAAGGACGTTACAGTTGGATCGTTCAGCTGGTTCAGGTTACCACGTTAGTATCACTCCATCGTTCCTAATGCAGAGCCAGAAAGCAAAATGCTAGTTCACTCACGTCCAGAATGATAAAGAAGATCAGATCAATGCCGTTCAGGGCGACCAAGATCGCGAACAGCCACCAGGTCGCATTTCGTGGGAAGAGAAGGGTAAAGCATCGACGAGGGTGATCAAGTAAGAACTTCAATTCCTCCCACAGTGCGGTACCTTGTCTTGCAAATTTTGACATGATCCAGATCACGAAGCGCAGCATGCACGGAAACCCCGTGTTGCCAATGATGATCAAGAATGTCATGAGAAGCAGTGGAAAGACCGCTCTTTGGAAGGAGGACATTGAGTCAGGCGTTAAAGTAAATCCCAAATCGTTGAAAGCAGAGCCAGCTGTGAAGATTGCCCACCATGGACGTCCAACACCATCTGCTCTCACTATACTCCC
This sequence comes from Penicillium antarcticum, assembly GCF_028974205.1. NCBI lineage: Eukaryota > Fungi > Ascomycota > Eurotiomycetes > Eurotiales > Aspergillaceae > Penicillium > Penicillium antarcticum. The sequence goes on along the minus strand of NW_026695304.1, from coordinate 3,162,720 downwards.
CCATGTGTCCACCGTCATGATCCAAGGAAGCATGCAGATCAGCCCAAGAAGATGGAAGCCAACATAATACGTGACCAGCACCACGGCTAGGGTCTTCAGCGCACGATACTCAATTCCACCTAATTCGTCGCGCTGATCCTCGGTCAAATCGACGAAGTTAGAGTTTCGCGCCACGGTGGCATTCCAGCTCAAGTACGGTTGCGTGGGCCGCTCTCGCTCCGCCGTCAGTGATCGGAAAATGCCCCGAAATGTGTTTCTGGTGGCTGTGGGGCCCAGCATATTCGTATTATCGATATCTTTGGTCATGGTTTCACGGATGGTAGGTCGCGTATCTGGTCGGGAAAGTATGTTATCGCCAGTCCGGACACGCGAGAAGTCGGGCTCGTTAATCGTCACTCGAGGTCCTTCCAGCGAGCCAACGTGATCCTTCTCATCAGGATCGGTCGAGCTTTGTCGGTCGGACTGCATGCTCGATGGCTGTTGTGCCAAGTCAGGTTCCTCCTCCCTCTCATCCAGTGCTTGGGGTACCCCACCCCGGTCGTACTCACGGGGACTCGGTATGCGCAGGGCGCCTTGAGTCTTACGCTGATTTTCGAGGAAAGCGATGTGATGCTCGGGGCTTGGCTGGGTGGGCACCTGCAGACTTCCCAATCCGAATCGGCGTTCGGTGGAGGGATCCTCCGTGTCCTCCGAGTTGGAGCGTTCACTGGACGTTTTGCCTCCGACCGACTCATCATCCGTCTGGGGCTCAGTATTAGGGGTCGTGGGGTTGGGAAGTCGACCGCCTCGAGCATCACCGGCATTGTTCCGGAGTACCAAAATCGAGCGACCTCCCACCCCCAGCTCGGCACGGTTCACGTCGTGGCTATGCTTGTCCTGCGTGATTGTATCCATGCGGGATCGAGTAGCGCGCAAGGCGCGCGCATCCTGCACCACATGCTGGAACCGCTTCTCGAACCAATATAGTCGAATGAAAACTAGCCCGCCGTGAATGAAAATCGGAGTACAAAGCATCGTGACGATGTAGAACACGATCTGCTGATAAAGGCGCATATTATTTATGTCCACCGTGTTTAGCCCGCTCTGGGTGGCGGCCCCGGTCGTATGGAAGAGAGAATCTGTATAGGAAAGGTTGCCACCGGCATAGACAATGATGGAGCCGATGATCACCCAGAAGATGATATAAATGTAATGTAGGAGAATGAAGTTTAGATGGAGCTGGTTGAGCAGCGGGATTCGCTGCTTGAGGTTGTTAAGCCGGTGGATAAAGGCCGAGAACATGGTCAAAATAATGCAGCGATAGCGCCCTAGTTCCGAGATGAAGGCCACAATCCACACAGGTTGTCTTGACGGGCAAGCTGGGTAGGAGAAGGAGGGGAGATTCTCGGTCCTGCTTCACGCTTGGCAAGCTAAAGTTTAAATGCCGTGTTTGATCCTTCTTGGTCACAGAAAAAGACCGCCATACATGTGGTAGTGTCGATCGCTGAAGGAGAGCTTGTTTCGGATCGCACGAGACAGTCTAGGCCGATGTTAGCCGCGTGGCATGGAGCCACACAGAGACATGGGAGGGATCGAGGACATGGCTATGGCAATAGAGAAGGAAGAGGAGGAGAGTACATGAATGACAAAGGGGGTCGGCTCCCACATTAGTAATTAGTAACCTGACTTCTTTTTTGGGATTAGCCCAGCGACGAGGGTTCGTCGCCCCGGCTCCCCACCAAGAAAATGGCAAAAACGGCCAGCGGTAATGTAACAATGACGTTAAATTACCGCCGACTGCCAACAACGTGCACTGCCGATCGTTTCTGCAAATCGGTAAATTACTGACCAACAATAAGCAATGCACGTCTTGAAACTACCAATGCAAAATGCTATTGGCGGCAGCCCGGTACATGACAACCAAAGTTGTATGTCACTCCCCTTGACATAATAGTATGGCAAATACCTACGGAATATATCGTGACATGTGGACACTAGCCGTGAGGCCGGGACGCTCTCCAAAGGCAATCTCACAGATGATTCTTCAATCAATCATCTCAATTGGTTCCCTCAGTGCGGATACTAGCGGACACCCTTTTGCTCATTTACATCCGTGCGCGACCGTCACCACCCTTCCGTGCCCGCCTTTACGAAGGATTCACCATTCGATTTCGTCCTCGACAAAGCGAGCCACAAGATCTACCTTATTAGCCCACTTGCCCGCATCGTCATCCCCACGAGCATCTCTCCTGCTTCTGCCTTATCCCGCAGGGATGGTGGACAATATCTGGGCGGTTCCCCTCCAGCTCTCCAACTTCAATATCATAGTTGCCGTACTGGGCGGTTTCATCTCCCTGTTTGGCCTCATATCGTACCTACTGAAGGAGAATTTTTATCTTTCTGAAGCTCGTGAGTTCCCCTCCCGGTGCCGGTTCGGCTGGTTCTAGGTAACGTAGCCGCTTGCGCTCCCATGCCGAGGCGTTTGGGCAAGGGCGGAACACCAAAATCACTGACTTGTGGGGAATATCCCAGTCATTTCACTCTTGGTGGGCCTGGCTTTTGGACCCAATGGGGCAAATTTCATCCGTCCCAGAAGCTACGCCGAGTGCAATCAAAATGGTGTCTCGGCCGTTCAGTGCCGCGACAACCTCAACGCCATCACGCTCAACTTCTCCCGGCTGGTCCTGGGCGTCCAGCTGGTCCTCGCCGGCGTTCAGCTCCCTAGCAAATACCTCAAGAAGGAATGGAAGTCGGTCCTGCTACTCGTCGGCCCGGGCATGGTGGCTATGTGGCTCTCCACGAGCTTGCTCGTTTGGGCCTTTGCTAGGACGCCAAGCTTCCTGCACGCCCTCGCCGTCGGCGCGTGTGTAACACCCACGGATCCCGTGCTCTCCGCCGTAATTGTCAAGGGCAAGTTTGCGGACCACAACATTCCCAAGGATCTCCAGAACCTCATCATTGCAGAATCGGGTACCAATGACGGGCTTGGCTACCCGTTCCTCTTCTTCGCGCTCTACCTCATCAAGTATGTGGGCTCGGGCGCTACATCCGGCGGCGCCGGTGATGCCATGGGTCTTTGGTTTGGATTCACATGGGGATACACAATTATCCTTAGTATCCTGTACGGCGCCGTGGTGGGCTGGGTGGGTAAGAAGTTGCTACACTGGGCAGAGGAGCGCAACTACGTGGACCGCGAGAGCTTTCTTGTCTTCGCAATTGCCCTCGCCCTCTTCGTCCTGGGCACGTGCGGCCTCATTGGAACTGACGATGTCCTTGCTTGTTTCATTGCAGGCAACACATTCACGTGGGATGACTGGTTCCGGCTGCAGACTAAAGATGACTCACTTCAACCGACTATCGACATGCTTCTTAATGTCACTATTTTCTTGTGGTATGGCGCTTACATCCCCTGGGACTCCTTTAGCGACAACCCTGTTATTTCAACCTGGCGCCTCGTCGTTCTCGGTGCTCTAGTGCTCCTCCTGCGACGTCTGCCTTGGGTATTTGGTATGCACAAGTGGATCCACCAGATTGAGGAGGCCAGGCAGGCCATTTTCGTAGGATTTTTCGGGCCCATTGGCGTCTCTGCCGTCTTCTACCTGTTTGTGAGCATGGAGTTTATTGAGGAACATTTGAGCGACGAGGACAACATTCCCCGAAGCGACGTCAAGGACCTTGGTGAAACAATTCGAGTCGTCGTCTGGTTCCTTGCAGTCTGTAGCATTGTCAGTCGCTCTATTCTCACCTCTTTATTAGCGGAATAGGCCTCTAACGCTGCATAAGGTCGTCCATGGGCTCAGTATCCCACTTGGAAAGGCGGGATACCTCGCTCCTCGAACCTTAGGCCGGGTGCTCAGCGAGTCCCTGAACGACGAGCCCCGCGCGCTGATAGCTTGGCGCAGGATCCCGGTGCTGGGCAGGTTTCTTGCCGGAAAGGCTAACGACGTCGAGTCCAGGCGTGTCCAGCGCACTACCGTCATATCGAGACCGTCAGATCCTCATCACCCTCGCTCCGATGCAAGTACAACGGGCAATCCGTTGCAGGCTACCTCGAGTCCCGCGAGCCAGATTGGAGTCGAATCGGGGACGATAACTCCTGTTTCGGCTCGTCGCGATCGGGAGATTCGGTTCCCTGATGAGAGGTAAGTCCGGTAAGTCCGCCGCGATGGTTGAGTTGACGCCACGATGATTCGAAATGGTTGCTTGAAAGGCTGTTATCATTCAATAGCCGGGGTGCTACAGGAGTACCCTTACATTTGGACAAGGTGTGTGCTATATCATAGACTTATCTGCCTGTGGTTCTATTAACCAAATAAAGAGGACCATTCGTCACCTGAGTATCCAGGCCACTTGACTGAACGCAGCGGGTACAACCACCGGCAAGACCTTTGGCAAGGGCTATTAGTCAAGATGCACAAGCGTGATGCCTATTACGTTCATGTTAGACACCTGGGGATTTCACTCCTAAATGAATGTGGTAGAAACCGGCTGTATTATGGTGATAGTGCTTATAGTCCTCTTCAGCAATGCAGCCACCATCCAAGCTATCTTGTATTCAGGTTCGTAGCACTCTACGGCTGTCGCTTCGAAAACGTCGCGCTGTGGTGCACCGGGTAAGGCGCCCAAAGAAATATGACTATTCCTGAATTCTCATGAATATTTGTGAATGTTTGTAAAACGGTCTAATTGACTATAACTGGCTTATTTTTCCAGTGGGCTGTTGGTAGATTTGTCACCATTGGATAAAAGTGGTAGTGATCAACACGTTTGGGAGGGTTAATCAAGCCTCACGGTGTTGAGGTTTAGATCCCAGATATTCAGGCCCATGGCCTTTGCGGCAGACTTGAGCAGAACTGGCCAGTCATCAAGGGTCGTTGGAAGCCCGTGTGACCGTTGAAAAGGGGTTCTACGATTGTCCACAGCATAATGGCTGATTCCGACGTTCAACAGGCGTCATTCCGAATGTCGCCTTTGTTCGTTGACCCGGTAATGAATGGAGGGAAAAAAAAGATCTGTGCACACTGTGAGGTTCACTGAAGTTTGATTTCTTGGTGTGGGATGTCACGAGCAGGTATAATCCGATCACGTAGATGAAAGTACTCCAAGCCTGGAAGTGCCGTAGAGAGAGAGCTTGGCTTATCTACGTCACTCTTCCATCAACGTGAATGACTAATATATTACGGATAGTTATCAACTTATAGCTAACAGGAAATGCAAGATATAGCTCGCGTGGCTTTCTTGTTTTACATTCCTTCTTTTTCTGAACGCGGCTTATAGATTACGTTTCGATTTTCCCCCGCGTTGGGGTATGAACGCCTGACAGATCCAAGCATGTGAAGGATTGTGCTAATCTTTAAACATATTACTCGGATCGCAGATATATGCCATGTCTATGAAGGCAATCGCCGCCCCGCTCTCTATAATGCTGCAATGGTACCAGTGTCAGCTTCCTTCGTATGTTCGAGACTAGTATTCTAGCTGCACTGTTAATTGGTGGGCAGCCTTACCGGCGACCCCGCCTAGTTCTATTACTGCCAAACGCCTGTGCCAGGGATATTGTGCGTAACCAGATGGATGCTGTTCATTGACAGCTTGATAGATGGACCGCGGCACAGGGCACGTAATGACTCTCAATTGACGTCATCATCGCACGCTGCACATATAGAAGATCAAGTGAATTCTTCAACGCTCTAGCAAAGAATATTGTTATACCGCCAGCTCTCTAATAACCACCCGGCATACGACGAAATGGGCGGTGCTAACGCCAATGACTTTCCTGAGCACACTACCGAGATTGAAGATTACACAAAGCGACCGCCATATTTGCTGCAAGACTTGGAGAAATTTGGCGAGATAAAGTGGAATGCTCACTGCCAGTGCGGCCAGGTTAAATATGCACTGAGACGCGAAAGACCGTTGAATGCTAAATTTTGTCACTGTCGCCAGTGCCAGGTTTTGCACGGCGCGCCCTTCCAGTGGGCGGCTATATTTCCCAAAGAAGACATACTTTTCGAGAAGGGCGCTAAAGGTCTGTCGTTCTATGCGGCCGGCGAGAAAAACAACAAGTATCAAACACCCACCAAGGTCTCATGCTCGTTTTGTCGTACTCCCATCATGGACGAAGGACGCAATATGTGTCTTCTGTTCCCGCAGTTGATTGACTTTTCCGACTCGCCGGATGAGCAGCGGCAGCGAGTGCAGACATTCTTGCCAACGTAGGTTACGTATCTTGACACGAGCGAATATTGGCAGTAACAAACCGTAACCGCTAGGTGCCACATCTTCTATGAAAATCGTTTGAGAGACATCCACGATGGAATTACCAAGTGGTCGGGAATGGACAAGCAGAGCCAGCGACTAGATGACGAGGGTCAGCCGCTCGAGCAATATTGAGATGATTGTTTTGTTTGAGTTGAACTGTCCTGTTCCGCCCGCCTGAGAAAAATAGTAACGGGGTATCATTCAGGCTATATAATGTATTTCACATGCGAGTGATCTAGTATGGGGTTTTGTGGTGGACCATGTAAGACATAAATTGCCTATAAGTAGGCCTGTACAATTGTTTCATTGTCATTCAAAGCAGAGGATCAAGGAAGAAACACATGTTCCTAGATATCTGGTCATAGCACCTTTTCTATAGAACAATTTTGTCTGGTATAGCAGCCCGATTCATCCTATCCAGTATCTTTCTATTCCCATGTATATCCATGGTAAACGTACAATGTTTCATGTCGCAGGTATATAAATGAGTCTAGCTCTAATGGTAACATTGCTCAAAAGGCCATCTTACCAAATAAGGGCACATGACGACCATCACAAGTATAAGGACTATAGGGCTTCTTCTGTCTTTTTCTCGACATTGATCGCTGTCCCGAGACTCGACAATTGTTATAAATGCGTTACGAAATAGTTCACGGAAAACAAAGGGGCTACCTCAGGTTCAAGGGAAGCCACCCGCATATCATATTCCCGCTCATTTCTTCGTTTATGCATCATATATATCGCCAAGACCCTATGACTGTGTTCCTCGGTCATTTATGGAGTGTCAACTTATCATGAGCTGGATTTTTGATGGGCTGCACTAAATGAGGGTGAACGCGGTGAATGAACGCTAGCGATAAAGATGCGATAAAATTTTTGAAACTAGGTTAAATCAATTAATATAACCATGTTTCTAGAAAGGCCCAGTTTAACACTGTCTGCGCCAGTGAGAGAGGGGCAGTTTACATTGGATGTATAGTACTATGTTCAATAGCTCTATCGACATAATCAATTGTAGTTCATGCTCTGGTGTAAATCCGTCTCCCTTTGTTATTTTCACCGTAATTTGAATTTCAGACTAGAGGAATCAAGATGGAATGACTAGAATTCCATTCTCCTCAATAAAAAACCAAAGTATCAAAAAGTAAGTTAAGAATACCGTGTTTTGACGATGTGCTGTGCCTTCAGTATACAAAAAGGTCATCGAGGTTGATCCGCGCATATAAATATTGCTTGCTCCCTGCTGTTACCAGCCTTTGAACTTTGTGAAATCTCACTTTCAAGATTCTAGCTAAATTTTATTACTTCTTGCTCTCAATTATAGAGTAGCTATAGAGATTTTATTGACTACTCTTTTTCACTATAGGCCTTTTAACGCCAGTACGGCCGCGACTTAAGGTAATACTGTATGAGTAGAACGATGTATCGGTCGCAAGAATATGGACTAATTTCAAAAGCACGACTTTACTTAGAAGTGTATGACTTGCCTTCAAATATCAACTTGTATCGCTGAGATATAATATCTATTGAAATGGGGATGGCACGATGGCAGTCTGACATCGCAGAGAGGTCGATACTAACGAAGAGATCACACAACCACTCCCATGGCCTTATGTAGACGTAGAGAGCAGTCTCTGAAGGTGTAAATTGTACTGTATTGAGCCTGATGCTATATCATGAATCAAGAAGTCTGGTGAATGCCTGTAGTCATATTTGAGGTTGTTCGATCATGCTGAGATCTCTCTGTAGGAGAAGACTGCATGTCTGCTAAGGCATTTGCGATACCTCAGGCCGCTAACATGTTACTGTCACGGGATTCACCGCTACACTATTTACTTGAACGCAAAACAGAAGTATATTGGTAGAGTTGTAGCGGATTGAATACGGTGTGGAGTTTTGGTTTGGTGTCAAAAGGTTCAATGAAGCCTCTATAGATACCACCAATCTGTATACATGCACCCCACTGCATGTTGAAAGTAAAGCCCGACGGAATAGACGACAAGTTCATAAAGCACACGGTAAAATTTCGGTGGCTGTTGGTGCAATTTCAAACCCGCCCGGCGGCAGCAAGGCGCCCTGCTATACTTTAGCGCCTTTCCCGGTGTGACATAATACAAAATCCCGTAACTTTTGACTCGTATCGGACTTCTTTGGTTCCTTCCATACTGTAACAGCTAGGCTTCCCCTGTTGACTGATGTCGATTGCCTCCTGCTCAAGCTCACATAACTTCGTGGCTTCGAAACATCTCTCATGGCGACCGTGGTCTTGAAAACAGTGGAAAGTCTTGTTGTACCGGGTTCGATTCCAATGGAGGCTCTTCCAGCGTCAACACAGGAGAAATCTCAGAAACAAGACAAACAACAATCAATACGTCTGGACAACTCAGGACAAAGACATCAGCACGGCGATGCGCCAACACCACATATGGAGGGTCTTCTTCCCCACAAGAAATCCCCATGGCAGTTCTGGGCTGTGTTCCCAGCGCTGTGCATGACCACTTTTCTCTCAGCTCTCGACACGTCTATTCTATCGACTGCCCTGCCGACTATCGCTCTCGACATCAACGCTGGAGAATCATATATGTGGATCACCAACTCCTACATTTTGTCGTCGACCGTGGTCCTGCCCTTATTCGGCCAAACGTCAAATATATTCGGTCGTCGATGGGTCCTGATCCTTTCGGTCGTCATATTTGCAGTTGGAAGCGGCCTTGCAGGGGGAGCAGACAATACGGTTCAGATCATTGCCGGACGAACCATTCAGGGCATCGGCGGTGGCGGTATTAACACGCTGGTTGATACTGTCATCTGTGATCTCGTCCCTCTTCGCCAGCGAGGGAAATATGTAGCTCTCATGGCAGCCGTATGGGCAGTAGGGACGGTGGTTGGTCCCGTGCTAGGCGGTGCCTTTGCTGAATATACGTCGTGGCGCTGGATCTTTTACATCAATCTTCCTCTAAGTGCCGTGTCACTGATATTACTTTTGTTGTTCCTTCGAGTTTCACATCCACGTGCTGGCGTTACCATATGGCAACAGCTGCGCCGTGTTGACTACATTGGCAACGCCATTCTCGCAGCCACGGTTGTCGCGGTTTTGCTGGCACTCAGTTGGGCAGGAATTGACTACCCTTGGTCATCATGGCGGGTCCTGGTGCCTCTGGTTCTAGGGCTAGCGGGTTTATTTCTTTTCTACGCTCATCAACAGTCACGGTTCTGTCAGGAGCCCTCTATTCCGACCAAGTTATTCTCAAGTGGAACGGCTGTTTGTGCACTATGGATTGCATTCATTCAATCAGTATTGCTCTATTGGGTTGGATATTTTCTTCCTATATATTTTCAGGCAATTCGCAGCTCGACCGCTACCGAGTCCGGATTATTTGTACTCCCTATTACGGCGGCTATCGCGCCCTTTGGCATCATTACTGGTGTCTTGATCGCTTCCACCGGGAAATATCGTGCTTACCATTTCCTGGGCTACATATGCCTCACCGCTGCCATCGGATTGTTCTCACTGCTAAACGAACATTCGCCCGCTGGGCATTGGGCCGGCTTCCAGGTACTTTTCGGCGCGGGCTCGGGAATGATCTTTTCCAGCACCCTGCCCCCTATCCAGGCATCCCTCCCTGACTCCGATATGGCCACTGCTACCGCAACGTGGGCATTCATGCGTAGCTTTGGTTGCATTTGGGGTATCGCGATTCCGACTACTGTCTTCAACGCGCGGGTTCAGAAGCTGCTATACCGCGTCAGTGATGTTTCTATGCGTGAAAAGCTTGCTAATGGAGGCGCGTATGCAATGGCTAGCGATGGGCTTATACGTACTTCAAAATACACTCCCCAGTTAATGGCGGAAGTACTAGGTGTTTATCAAGGTAGCTTGCAATTGGTATGGTGGGTTGCTATTCCATTTGGTGTTATTGGACTTCTTCTTTGCATACCTATCAGACAACTGGTGCTAAGTGAGGATTTGAACACTGAGTTTGGATTGCAAGTGGGAGAAAGAAGGGAATAAAGGAACACGTACGGAATAGGTTAGTTTCTGGTGCTTGTTAGCTTCTAGGCTTTTATTGAATCTACATCTTCGCCGCCGAGATTCCTTTTTGCATCCGAGTTAAAACCATTTGAGCTATATTTTGGATGCAAGGAAATCCGCGATTAGGTTATCACCGACGTATTCCCTTGTTGATAAGGCCTTTCTTGTTAGGGGGTCTATGTCACGGCGTGGCGTTGCTTACGCACGCGTACAATTGTGCATACTTAGTCAGTATCTTTATCAGTCACAGGCATGTCAACCTGACGCCATTTGTCTAGTTCATAAAAGGCGAGGCTGACTATGTTCAATGCAGAGAGGCTTTGATCGCTGAAGCATTAGAAAGGTTGAGATACAGCGAGTGCGTACGTCTCGTATTTGAAGCTTTGAACTTTCAGTTGAAGACTGATAAATTCATCGCGGCGCTGCGGAATAGCATTAACAAATGTAGCCAGGCTACAGATCTATATTTTGCGTTAGTATATTAAAGTAATCGTAGTAGAGATCTTAGATACGTGTTTTAGTAAGAGTTCCGAAACGGAATCAGACGTAACGAGGATTTATATAAGTATTATTAGCGATTTACACGATAGATTGAACCTGATTGCCCCGGTTTCTCACAAGACCTTAACATTTCCCATGGGACTCCCACCATGGGACCGTCCATAGGGGCGGCTCACTGGACTAGACCTCGGTGGGAATTCCCAAGGATTTAGAGTTTGGCTGGTCCCAATGGGAAATGTCAAGGTCTATTTCTCATTGCCTTCAAGAAGCTAATACTATAGCTAGCTATAGCTAGGAAACCCTATAGCTCTGACGGTTGTCAGAAATCTAGTGCCGTAGCCTAAAGAACCCATTTCAAGTACATTGAGAATTTAGGTCATAGAAAGAATACTTCGCTTATGACCTAGAGACCCAAAGAAACCAAGCAAAAACTACATAAACATATAGTGACAAGGACCCACCTGGTTTGCATTGTTTGCCAAACCATTGGGGCCCCCAAGAAACAAGAACCATTGCGGTTATGCGGTTTTTGGCGCACTCTAGCTTCTAATCCCTAGCTCCGTTTTCTGACGGCCATCAGAAAAGCTTGTGCAAGAGCTAAATACGCATACTCGAAAATCATGACGGCTGTCAGAGAACTGCTGCCCTAGCTAGAAGAATTCATTAACGTACATCAGAAACTAAGGTTAAAAATACGGTGGTTATTATAAGTCAAATGCCTAAAAATACAACCCAAAACTTCATGTCATGCAAGTGACAGAATTTCGATGTTTACATTGTTTTAAAAAAAACGGTTGACTCTGAGGGTCACCCGCCGGTCGTTCCGAGGTTTAGTGGCAGGCAGTATAGCACTGCGCCTTCGCCGCAGGCCCATCCGCATTTAGTCTCTTCTACAAAAGAACCATATTGTACTCCACTTCGGCTGAGGCTTCTACTTTGTTTACCTAACAAAATCAGAGAGTCTGCGTGGTCTCACAGTCTCAACATCTTCAACAGAAGCCCGACTGATCAAACGTTGTAGCGGATAGATCTAAGACTATATCCGATTTCTAATACTGAAATGTATCGAGAACGTCGGTATTCTTCTAGTCTAAAGAGTCAATACCAGTCCGAAATTGATGTTGATCAGTGAATATGGGACTCGGAACAACCAAGGGGCCAACAGAATTGCGGAAGTAGCTTGGTCATATAAAAAATGAGTGAATTGATTGATTCTTGCGCAAGGCAAGAACTGCGAGAAGAACTAATTACAAGCCAAGATGCATCGCTTTTTACTTGTTTAGATGATTAAATTCGGCCTATCACTATCCGAGAGCTCATCTCACTCGCCAAGTCAGAGATACCTCTTGTAGAAATTAGTGGAAGTGGACATAGTTGATTTACTTCGCAATTTAAAGTTCCTTCCTTTCATTACATGGTATTGCCGTCTTTGGAATTCCTCCAAGCCCTGTCAAACTCTTTCCAACCCCCAGGCGGCGCGTCCCACATGGCCAACTCACGAACCACTGTCTCGTAACATCCATCGTGGGGCATGTTTCCCTGACAGACATTTCCTCCAACGGCGATGTTGATAAGGATTCTGAACTCACTCATCTTCCTCGTGCCAGGCGGCTTCTCGGCCCTCATGATGGGCATACCATCAATTAACCAGACCAAGCGCCCCCGGCCCGTTGTTTCGTCCTCATCCCAGATAAAATCGTATCTCACCCCCGCCGGCGAGCTAATGTTGGGGATGGGGGATTCGATAACGCGATGCTTGTTCCAGTCCTGGCCGCTGAAGTGGCCCCAATGTAGACAAGTGTGGTTGACAGCATTGCCGTTCCACGCTTCCATTATGTCGACTTCACCATCCTCGGGCCACTTGAAGGGGTCTTTAGGCAGCAGCCAAAAGGCAGGCCAGATACCTCGGGCAACCGGCGCCGTAATCCTGGCCGACAGACAGCCCCGTGGCCGGCCGAGGGTCTGGAGACTCGACAGTCTGGCGCTGGTAAACTTCTGGGCAGGATCAGGATGCCCGTGGTTGATCAAAGCGCGCACGATCACCGCATCGCCCTGGGTTGAATGGAATGAGTTTTGCGGGCTGTCGATATAATTCTGCGACTCATTGTTGCCCCATCCATGCTGACCTTGTTCGTGGTAAAAGTTGGAGGACACCGGTATTTGAGGATGCAAATTGGGCCGCCAGTAGATCTGGGGTTGCGAGTGCTGTTCCTGATAAGCTAGTGGTGGTTTGCTGGAAGTTGGAATAGGCGGTGGGGAAGGCTGAGGGGCGTGATGGCTTATTTCCTCCCAAGCCTTGTCTACCTTATCGATAATGCCCTGAAGCGCCTGTCTGAATGGCATGTTGAGTACGACCTCGGTATGGATGTTAATTGCACACGTAGCGAAGACGCGGGAAAAAACAGTAAGCAAAGCTGACGTCATCTTGTGTATATCCCGAAAGGATTGAGTTCTTGAACTCCTTAGAATTTTTTTTTCACACTTTTCCGCCATCGTACTTCGGGAAATATTGCTCCCTTCCTGAAATTGGGAAGATCTAATCAGTGGACACATTATGCCTCCATGGGCTAGACTAAGACTAAGATTGTATAAATTTTAGACCCACTTGTATCTATCACATGACCAATGAGGTATCAATGAGATTCTGTAAGGATCGTATGGTTTCTATTAGATAGTATTTAGGAACTAGCTATATGGAGTATCTAATGCTAAGCGATAAACACTTGCTCAGCCTTAATCTAAAACCCATCCTTCATAATAACACTAAGAAGCCCCAGCCTAAATAGTGTTGGAACTTGCTGTCTTCCGTAACTTGCTCAGCCAATAAGGGCATTGAAATCTCTGTCATTTATCACTTGCTATTTCTTGCTATTTATGCTATGCTCATCATTAGTAATCCGCTCATTCGGAGTTACTATAATTCCGGTTCTCAATCCGTATTCATGAATGCAGCACTGACAAGTATTTAGAGCCTCAGGCACAAAGAGTATGCAAACCCTACAAACCTTTCGGTAGCGCAACGAAACTTTGATCACAAAATTTCAAGACCTTGAAATCCTAATATATGGCCTATCTAGTGTACTAAAATCTAACGTTAGTCACATCATCACAAATTCTTTTTCGACACAATCAATATCATTACCAACACGTGCCTCTCTGCTCGCACTATCTCCAAGTATGGCAGAAGCATGTCATCACCATCCCCTCCCTGCAACAGAACTTTCCAAAGCAGAGCGCTTCAAAGCTACGCACCTCGCCGCGCGCCATGGCAACTACCACCAATATTACACTAAGTTCCGGGCACCCACCGTTCCGGACGAGCGTCTTTCCATTCTCCCATCAGATATTCTCCGCAACGCGCGTGTCATAGACCTAGGCTGCAACGCGGGTAAACTGACCCATGAGACGATAGCGCACTGCGGCGCGGCCGCCTCAGTCGGCGTCGATATCGATCCGTGGCTGGTCGAGCAGGCGAAGGCGGCGTACCCGGACGGGCCGTGCACATTTGAGCACTTTGACTTCGTAGATGCGTCCGCGTACACGGGTACCGCACGGGGCAAGTTCGACGTTGTACTACTGCTCTCTGTGACCAAGTGGATACATCTTAACAACGGGGACTCCGGGATGTTGACGCTATTTGCGCACATACGTAGCATACTGAATGAGGGGGGCTATCTCATCGTGGAACCGCAGCCTATGAGCAATTATGCGAAAGCTTCAAAGAAGAATAAAGAATTGAGAGAGATGTATAAGACGATCCAAATCAGGCCACCGTTTGAGGATGAGTTGAAAGCGCAGGGATTTGAGAGGATACTGAAAGTTGAGAGGGACGAAGAGGGCTTTGCTAGGCCAGTGCATGTCTGGAAAAAAATGTATCATAATATGATCAATGGAGATGGCTTTAAATGAGTCGGGCGAATTGACTTGCATCGGGAAAACGTAGTAGACTTTTGGGTTGGTTGATTGATTAGTAGGTAAAAAGGTGACGGACGATGCATATTTAAGCAGTATTTACTGGATAAAATGATAGGATAAGATTTGTTGACAGAAATCCCATCCAAAGACTATTCATCGTCCCGTAGCTAAGGGGACAGTTCATTGGTAGCGCGACTTGGGGCTGATTCTCGCCCTGATTCTCACCCAGTCAGTAGCACATTCATCCATTTCTCGCCTGGGCGACACCAACCGAATTATTAACCGCGCATAAGCCCAACGCAGGCAGGTTAGTAGTTGGGTGGGTGACCACTAGCAAATCCTAACTGTTCCGTGGTGATGTATGTTTTCCTTCCTTTTTTTTTGACCGACCTGAATGGCACTGTTATTCCGTAACGGTCATCAAAAGGCGACACCCTCCTGTAACCTAGACTAATCTTGCACATTGATCTATATATCCAATAGTGGACGAACGTAGTCGATCCTATAGACAGGCCCTAGGGCTCCAGTCAATCCTGTTCTGGTAGATTAAATCAGCTGAAATCGGGAAGTGATTCAGAACGCGATCAGGCATCATTTGAAGGGACCATTTCTTGAATTCTCTGACCCTTAGCTGCCTATTGAGAAGGATCCTGGAGCCACTGGCTTTTGATATTGACTTCGATATAGATGATGAAAAGCTAAACCCGATTTATCTCCATATCAGTTTTATAAATAATAATGTAAAGCACCGTGTCGTGCGCCGCGATTGTGGTTTTGTTGACCTTTACGCGTTCGTTTTGCTTGCTGCACTAAGGGTCTAAAGTGCTAAGAGGAAGAACGAGAGACGGGTGCGGGCGATAGCACAGCCGGCTAGTATAAAAAGGAGAGCGAGGGGCTTTATTTTGGGATTGAAAGAGATAGTGTCTATCCTAGTTCTTTCTGGTGATTTTAAGAAAGAAATAAAGAATTGAGCTATAAAGTAGAGGTTCCTTGATTTTTCAGGTTTCATCGGCTACAACCCTTACTCGCCGCATCTCCGGCGTCGAAAGTCGCGAAGAAACCCTCGCTAACAGCCATCAAATTGACTGGTTTTAGAGGAGAAAGCTTGTTAAATGGATTATATCATTAGATAACCGTGGAGCTACTCTCGGCCGCATACTATACGAGAAGTGGCCAATTTACTACTCGAGGACCGCGGGACTAACCCGATCGAGCCAGTCGGCGTGAAATAGGTCTATAATTTTATTCAACGGCATCCAAACCTTTGCACACAACATGACTACACCCATCCTTGCTATAATTATAGTCATCGTCATACATCAACGAGAAGTATGATCTTTGAAACGTCAATATATTATGTCATCCTTATGAACATCCACTATGTTTATTCCATTATTACTTTATCAACTATCCCATTATTACTGCTTATCTATATCTATATTATAAAGGATGAAGTTATTCAGAGAAGAACTTCCGCATCTTAAGATATTAATCTTGTATTATTAAGATAATCATTTCTCTTGTTATTCCTTGACCACTTATTATCTTTACACTTCACCTGATTGACAGGACGTCTACCTGATAAAAGACAAGGTTACCTGTTACACGGGGAGATCAAGATCGACGTGATGAACCGGGAAGGTACTAGCCAAATAGGTGAACAGGTTGGGGTGGGCGCTAATAGACGTAGAATATATGATTTTCATTTACAAACGTCGAGTTTGTCTCAACATCTAGAATTGCGGCTCCTTAATTACAAATAAGGAGCGTTCAACGCCCTATGATACGGTGTCGACTAATAAATTGTGATGTTGGAGTATCCAAGAGTAGCGTAATGGAAATCAAATAATTGAACGCTAAATCGGCCGCAAGTCTGGCGGGGCCTCCTTTCAAGTGGCCACCCCAGGAAGGCGGGGACGAGACCCACAAATCCCGCACGGAGTATTCGCCAGTCTCCAATGCTATTACATTTTTGATGGTTCAAATTTGTCATAAAACTGCTTTTCTTCTGCGAATCGTCAAAACAACCTCGGGGGTATCAATTGATTCGGGTCTGTCCGGGTCCATCGATTCGGAAAGAAACAGCATAAATGTCTCATTTAGAGATCGAAAGACAATTAAGATTTGTGATAGATTCGCCGAAGACTCATTGCCAATATACCGATGTTATCCGAAGAAATGTCAACCGAGAAGGAAAATGAAACAATGGTCTCGAAGCCAGCACAATCGACCATGAAGCCTGGAGCTTATCTCGCCAACCCCGTAAGAGCCTTGAATTACCTGGGAGTTAGATGCAGGGTACGTACTAACATGCTATCTTCGTCTAAATAGGCGCCTTTGGCGATGGGTGGTTTTGCTACCACTTTTTTATCACTGTCTTTGGCCATGATGAAATTTCGTGGAGTTTTTACACAAACAATCTTCATGGGTGATCTTTGCTTCGTTGCTGGAATTGGTCTACTCATTTCCGCACAGTGGGAGATGGTCCGAGGGAATACATTCTCTTATACGGTTCTTTCTGCATATGGTTTGTCTCACGAAATATATCATTTAGTATGGATTGGCTTATCTGGAATCTCATCATCAAGCATTATTCTATGGGGGTTACGGGGTAATTTTGATTCCGTCATTAGGCATCGCTGAAGCATATGGCGGTTATACCTCGGAATACCACAACGCACTCGGCTTCTTTGTTTTGAGTAAGTTACGTGTTTTCGTTGTCATATATTTTTCCTCTGACATTGCCTCTAGTATGGGCGGTTTTCAATCTTTTTTTCCTGCTGGCCAGCTGCGCTCTGTGAGTACCTTCAATCTGCATACTCCCGACGCCAAGGCTAATATTCCCGAACAGGAACATTGTCTACATCATTCTGTTCCTCGGACTTGAGCTGTGTCTCATTCTCGATGCTGCATCCAGCTTTGCCTTGGGCGACGGGTTGGTTGAAATCAGTGCGAATCTTATCACCGCTGCTGGTGCATTCGGGTTCATTGCCAGCTTAGCTGGATATTATTCCGTTCTACAATCCCTCTGTGAAGACTCTCTGCCATTTTCTATTCCGATGGGTGACACTTCCAGAGCTTGGAAGCGTTGGTGTAAAAAGGCACCCCTCCAAACCCCGAAACGGGAAGAAGACATGGTGTGAAAGATGTTTTTCGTGCTTTAAAGCTCATATGCCTTATGCTTTAATCAGCTTAAAAGTATTCTTTGATTTTTTGACACATGAGTCTTTCCGATACTAGTGATTGCGACGTATTATCCCAACCGCATCGCGTGATTGTAAATATGGAATGCAAAGCAAAATTTCATCAACATCACCTGTCCGAATCATCCCTGAGTGTTGAAATCAACATTTGATCCATTATCAAGACCTTACTGGATTGTCAATCCAGGGGGGGTACCGTAACACTTCCCCAGTCGCGCTTCCACCCACGCATGGCGCCTTTACATTCAAATCCTGTGACTTAATGAACGCTATTTGAATGGAGAAGTTCTTTCATATACAAATCTTTTTAAGCACGTAGTCAAGTCGCCCGGATAATACGTAGAGGGAGATGCTTCATAATCTCTCAAATCTTTTCTAAAGAGATATTTGTGGCCAACCATACGTCTCCGACGCAATCAAAAAGGGACAGCTGATCACATTGGAGCAACATCATGTGGCTGATACGATACAGAAATATCGTTGTTGATTCGTTGTTAGCTTTTGACTAGGTATGCTAGGCATATCTTTAAGCCTATAAGACCCGCTAGTGGCGTTTTCAAAGGCAGGCAAACTTTTATATTGGTATCGATTCAACGAGACAATACATGTACGGTCAATATGTATAGAGCAGCATAGCCTTAGCCAATGCAAGAGTACATTCATAAGATCCTTAAGCTTATCCATTCACTCTTGAGTACAAATGGGCGACGTACTCTAGAATCTCCCCTACATTCCAACCTTCTATTCGGCGAACCACAATCCTCTACACTACATTTAGTACCAATTAGGGTGCTCAGGTAACGATTAATATATAGCTAGTAGTTAGTAATGTCGTATGCGACTCTTTTATATCTTATGTTGAGAAAACTGAAGTCTTGGGCCTGGTTACTGAATCGGCCAACGTGACTTTGGCCTTCGTATGACCACGGATGAATTCTTTTTGGCGAGAAAGTCCCTTCATTGTCTAGATTTTTCGTACTACGTGATGACTAGTGCTTATTCTTTAACTTAACCTACCATGGCGCATTCCACTATCGTGACTAGCCCGCGATTCTTACGAAATATCATTGAACGCATTGAATTTCGCGGTATCTCAAGAGCTTAAATGTACATATACTTACAGTTTTCCCATTAAGTTGAATCTATTGGCCTTTAACCATCCAAGATACAGCCCCGACCCAGACTATAACAAATACCGCTGTCAATATCCCCGCGCCAACCTTGTCGCCTGTCTCGATAGGCTCAGGCCCCAAACTATCCTTGGTATTGGTACCTCCATGTGGGTTACTTTGGGATGTTCCACCGTTGTCGGTGTTGTAGGGACCCTCGGCCTTGAATGGAACCATGACAGCGTTAAGAACACCCAAAACAGACATCTGCTGCTCCAGACCTAAAGTTCCATCCCATTCTGCCTTCTTCGTCCAGCGAATTCCACAATGCTTTCCATCGCTTCCGCCAGAGCATTGTTGACCGGCAGCGACAGCGGAGCTCTTGAATTTTGCCATCATTTCTGCCGTGGTATTGGCCGGTACTATCTGTGACATGAATCCAAGCCAGGAAGTAAAATAGGCTTTGAATGTTTTCTGGTTTCGATCACACTTATTGATTGGCTCGCAGGTAATGTCAGATATGACTTGGTTTGAACCGGAATCGGGAAAAAATTGATCAGATGTCTTCATTAGTCCAGTCACGCCTTCTAGCCATTTGCTTTCGGTGCCATTGGTCTATAACTCCAGTCAGCTTGAATTTCCAGGTAATTAACTTGTTGGGGGAAGGTGGTAGACATACGTAGTTATACATATATCCCGCACCGGAGATATACGTAGCATAATTGTAAGTCCATTGATGATCACCGTGATCTTTACAATTTGCAGCGGTAGAAGTGGTATCGGCGATAACCCAAGTTTTTCTTAATAGCGGCGTAGACGCACTCCAATCCCAAATTTTCTCAGCCCACTCAGCATAGGTCGAGTTCTTGGTATATAGGGCGAGACGTGCTGAAAGCTGGAACAAGCCCCCATTGGAGATAGCATTCTTCAACCCATAGCCATTCTGGTAGGGCCATATCTGCCATCGCAAACCCCCACTGCAACTGCTCATGTCCCAGCGAGGAATCTGTCCATTGAAGACACCCTCGGCCAAAGAGACCCATGAGGGTTCATTTTCTCTTTCTGGAAAATTCACTTCAGCGGCAGTTATCGCCGCTAAGCCCCAAAATACCTGATCGTCATTACCAAGGTACTGGGAGTAGTTGCTGGGGAAAAAGTCGTCCTCGCCCTTTTGCCAATACATCCCTTCCTGGATAGCGTCGTTGAACTGGCTGTCGCCTGTCAGATACCAGTACTGGATGAGGGTCATAAACATCGAACCTCCCTCCCACCAGGTACCGTCCATTTTACCTGGAATGTCTTTCGAGTCGCGGTCATTGTAGAAATCTATCATGGCGGAGGCCACGGTCTTGGCAGCATCTTTGAGGGAGCCTGGCGGGGAGGTACGTGTAAGTCGTTTGAAGTGTTTGGGTAGCCTATGGAATGAACCTACTCTCGTCATCAGGGTTGACGTCAATAGCGAGGGCATTTTGAACGAGAAGACAGGTAAAAAGGGCAGTCAACCACCCTGAAAGGATCACAGGCCTCATTCGACGCGAGCGGACGGGCGATCGACATCGGAGAAAATACATGGGAGTGAGAGATGGAGAGCAGGATTTGTGAGCATTAAGAGCAACGCAGGAATATGAATGTACATTGCCTAGAACAAAAGGGCAATAATGCAATAAACCCTATAATGTAACGAATCATCACTGCGAAACAAGGCACTTGGCAGAGAGGCACCGTATGAGCGGGATTACAAAGAGAAAGGGACTCATCCATATTCCAAGACATTGGCACGACAAATTCTGCTGCCTGACTTGAGCACTGCCCAGTTTTAGGGCGCTTGGCATTGAGTTCTTTGCTTGCGGAACGAGATGCAGTAAATGCCAAGCGCGAATGGGCTTCCCTACCCCGCCCCCCTTCCCGGCGTACCCGGGGGCAGGCGGTTAGGAAACGAACTCCAAGTTTTCCTAGAGACATGATAAATCAGCCTGACCAAGGTAGTTGGTCAGGTCATTGCTTTTGCGGACTCAAAATCAGACAGGTGGAATTCCCTTCTTTTGCGCACAGAAATCCCTTGTTTCGCAACCTCTGTTTGAATACACCCTTGTAGTCACATATCACGAAAGATTTCCGATGCATTCAGGTTGGCAAGAAATATTGTCATTTCTCCTAGACAGGGGCCAACATGCCAAGTCCTTTCCGCCGCGCGGAATGTCACGGGCGTCAAAAGGGCTCTTGGCGCTACCGTGTCAATTTGAGGCGAGCTTATTTTTAGATGCGCCAAGTGCTGACACTGCCACACCCCTTTCCGGAATGTAATGTCTTCCGAGTAGATCTAAGGGGCTTTTCCAAATATGAAATCAATGCAATGTCTTGATGTCATATCAAGAGTGAATCCAGAGAGAACAAGTCTAGCTTGAATTTATTCTTTGTAACGTATTAAAGGACTATGGTTCATTAGAATTTTTTAATGAAATACTGCAGACTCTCGTGGTGACTAAGTCTGTAAGAAAGTAAGATACTTGACAATCAGGGCTTAGGGTCCAATGTCGTTATTTGGCGCACGAAGGCTCTCTCCCCAAATGCTTCGGGGTATATCCATCGTTTTTCTCTATGATCCCAAAACTCCAATAGAACAGTTTCATCTATGTGATTCTGTAAAGCACCACCACGAGCAGAACAGTGCTTCGCCATGAAAGTAGAATCCTCTGACTGGCAACTAGGTGGCGAAAGTCTGATCACTACAACGTGATAGATGGTTACGAATTGATCTTCAAATCAGTCATATACATCTCTTTTAACAAAGATTTACTGTCTAAGAGTAGCAAGAAGGCGCCTAAAGCAAAGATCAACCTCAACCTCAACCCATAGCGCAATCTTGTGCACAAATGTCGCAAAAGGGCAAAGTCACGGCGAGACGAAAGAAGTTCAAAGCATCGCCTGTAGATGTCTTCACACGTCAATAATGCGCCACGCATTGATTACCAGGAATCTGTTTGTCCGATTTCTTTTTTCATATTTGTCACAAGAAAAGTAGGTACTAAAGTATCCGGTGCATTATGTCAAAGAGAGCCATACACAGACTGGATAGCGTGCACATTCTAACAACCATATTAACATGTCCAGAATCTTCCAGTTCCTAGCTAGTCTAAAGTTGAAGTTGAAGGATATGGCGGTGTCAATTGAGCATCACATTACATATAACTATAAATACATGGCCTAATTAGATGAGCGGATACGAAAAAGAAGTATCCCTAACAAAACGAAGTAAAAATGCCTTATTAATAATACGTCCTTCAGTAGAGGGGATACTTTCGATACTATGCCTTTCGTTTCGTATCCTATTTGTTGCTCGCGAGAACCATTGTATAACGAAGACCAAAGGAAGGTGAGTGTTCTTGATTCAAGTTCACTTCTAGGAAACGTCGCCACTAGCAAACATGTATCACTGGCAACATTCAACATATAGGCTCTTCTTGCATCCTTCACCATAGGCAGACAAAAACTATAGCTGGTTTCTTTGTCACTAGTCCCCAAAAAGTCTCCATAAAGAAGTGGCGCATTCTTTCTGCGGTTTAAAGGAGGTAAATAGGATAATCAGTATGACATTGAACAAAAAGCCGTGTCAAGCACAGCTTCGCTTTGCTAAGCATAGTATAGATTCAGATCTAGCTGTCATTGAATCACTTTGGTAGTTGATGGTGCAATCGATCTCATCGAAACTGTATGGTACTCCGTATCCTCATCGTAATTTTCAATGATTTTCTATTGCAAGGTTGCAAGGAAAAGGCACCTTCCTGCTAAATGTTCTTTTTGGCACAGAACAAGGAGGTATATCTGCCACCATCGACCTCCACAAGCAGGAAATATCCGTACCAGACGACTTTTGAGGCTATCTCCCCTGAAGATGCATTGCTTATAAAGCCAACTTGATGATTGGTGGAGTCCGCACTAGGGACAAACATCTGCTGGTTCGAGAATGGTAGTGTGTTGGTATTGTTGCCTGAATTGGAACCGGTTGAATTGGGCGGGTTGCCTACCAGTGGACCAGAAGATCCAGCCAGGGTTTACTATCGCAAAGTCAAAATTAATTCAATGTGTTAATGTTCTCAGGAGCTCTCACAGGCAAGCTGGCCAACATTAGTTGCATTGTCTGGGGCTTTGTTGGCGATGATCACGTCGCCTATTTTATCATTATAAAATAGTTCAGTTCCAGTGGTTTATGTACGGCTGTGTTATACTAGCCATCGCCATAGTATAATGGAAGTCCTGCGGTGTTTTCATCATAAGCATACAAACTGTAGGTTTCCGAGTTGCGATTGTCGATCACGACGGCAGCCATAGCGGAGCCTGAGGGCGAGACGATTGCGACCTAGGGACTTTGACCATATCATGATTCTGTCGTGAAGTAAAAACCAATCGTAACAAAAGTGTGATGAGAAGGTCGATGTGAAAAAGAACCGAAAGTAGTGGAGTAGGCCGAAATACTATTCTATCTGTTAAACAGTGGTGCTATTTGGATCAGTTTTTGCTGTCGCGTTCAGTCTTTCTACATTGAACCCACATTCTAGGCACGATCCTGCTTCTTTTGCTGGCCTGTGGGCCTTCAATTTTTGTTCTCCGAACCATGTCCACCAAGGCAGCCTTGCACGCCCCGCGGACACCCTTGGATAGCATATTAATAGGCGCATTTATGTACAATTAGTGACCTAGTCTGGTTGGGGTTCTCACAGATGAGACGTTGTCCCCATAAGATGTTTTCCCAGGACGAAGATGCTACCCAATGTCCTCGGTACTGATGGCACTGTGAATCAGACTGGGACTCGCTTCAATGCCTCGTTCACGGAAGAAAGCTTTTACCGACTGCGGCTGGTGAATGTGCCTGTGATACGCACTTCAAATTCTCTATAACCAGCACAACCATGACACTCATTGCCAATGACCTTGTACCAATCCAGTCATACAAGACGAACGTTTTGAACGTAATTATGGGTGAGACTCATGTATACATTGCTCTTTTTTCTATACCAATGACAGATTAAGTCAACGATACGATGTCATTGTGAAAGGCGATCAAGTGTTAGTTGCCAAAAGCTTCTAGCTGACTGCGATTCCCCAGAATGCCTGCTCGGAGAATGCGAACCCAACCAACGCCATGGGAATCATATACTATGGTGACTCGCCTTTAACACCTACCACCACTGGCTGCAGCTATATCAACAGCTTTGTTGATGAGAACATGTCGAATTTAACCCCGATTGTCTCCGAAACCGTGTTTGATCTTTTCTATAACAATTCCGAGCCAGTGTCGCTAGGTAAGAATGGAGATAGTCTGTACCGGTGGAAGCTTAATTCAACATCGATACATATTGATCGGACGGACCCAATGCTTTTGGAGGTCTATCGGGGTCACCACAGCTGGGCAAATGCTAGTGGTGTTGTTGAGCTCTCCCGCAAGAATGTGTGGATCTATGTTGTCATCGAAACATCGATGTCGGTCCCGCATCCAATTCATCTTCATGGCCACGATTTCGTGGTGCTCGCTCGCGGAAGTGGGACTTATACTGGGAACGTCACTACACCTGCCACTCCGCCGAGTCATGACACGGCTATGCTGCCTGAGAATGGATACTGGGTCATTGCACTCAAAACCGACAATCTGGGTGCTTGGCTGATGCCTTGTCATATTGGATGGCACACTGGAAGGGGCAATCCAGCTTGTGGAACAATACAATGAGATCAAGTCACTGATTGACTCGTATAATCTCCAAGCTAACTGCAAAGCGTGGGGTGCATTCAAGAATGAACTCATCGTGGAAGAAGATGGCTCGGGGATTTGGACTCTAATTACGTTCTGTTTTCTCGTATCCTGGGGTCATCCGGGGAAGATTTGGAGAAACTGGAGAGTTGAGGGCCAAAATATGGAGTAATTTTTCATGATGAGTTATGCCGAAGTAGACAAAGTGTGACCTAATTACCGTGATTGAATTTGCGAGAAGATTGCCGTAATTGAAGGGATTTGGGCCTCTCCAAACATCATAGATTCCAGTGGGGCTTTCCCCAGTAATCTAGTTTCTATGACACAAGTCATCCACCGTCTGTCCCTCGCACTGACCCCTGAGTTTTTCTTCTGGTCCCTGCAACCCGACACCCGGGGCTGTCACAAAAGCCGAGTTCCTGAACCAGAGAACGGCCAAGGCCGTTTGGCGCTTCTAGGCGGCCTTAGTTGCAATGCTTGACTAAAAGTTTTTTTTCTGTGGCGAAAGGACGCTTCAAGCCGAAGCAGCCCACGTTTGGTTACTATGCTTCTAGAAGGCTTCTGTGCCACCCGAGCTCAAATGAAGTCATGAAATTTGCCATCGGCTTCAATACATAGTACATGTGCATGCTATCTGTGAATCTCCAGTGGTTGCATATATGTCAATTTTAGATCAAGAAATCTGAACGCACCTGATCATCCTATATAAGCTTGGCGTTTAGTAACAACTTGAAGAGTCTGCTTTCGGCATTGGCCCGGTGTCAAATTTAATGCGGCTATTCGCGGCCCATGCGAGAGAGCCGATTCTTGTTAGATAATAAGACTCTCATGCCGACGCCCTGGTTGGCTGTCGAACTACAAAAGTGGGCTTAGTGCAACCTCTTCCGCGCCCAGGAGCTCCACCGAGGCTTAACTGCTTCGATACTCCGACATCAAAGCAAAAACCCTAAGCATAGAACACAATGCAATAGAAATACAATTACTCCAGGAGCCCTGGCCCCCAGAATTCGGGGCAACTTCCCCGGGGTGTCACGTTGAGCTCCACCTTCCTCAAGAATTTTCTACACATACAAGACCTGTTTCTTCTCTTTCTCTTCTTCTTCGTATAATTTTGATTTCTATCCCTTCCCCATCCTTACTTCTGCTTTAACATTATGATTGTGAATGGAGTAACTCCGCATCATGACCCAACTGACTCTGAGTCAGGATGGAAGGAAAAGAACATGGAAGAGGACCAGGTTTCTCCTCAATACCAGGATGCCTTTGGTAACGAGGAAGGTGCAGAGGTCAAATATAAGACCATGAAGTGGTGGTAAGTGGCGCATTGGGGATGACCATATAACAATACGCATGCTAATTATACGCTTCTAGGCAAACCGGAATGTGTAAGTGCTGATCAACTGCGCAAAACTCACTTCGAACGACCTCTGACCCCATCTAGTTATGATTGCCGAATCTGTCTCTCTCGGTGTTTTATCCCTGCCAAAGACTCTCGCCGAGCTGGGTCTCGCTCCTGCTCTTGTCCTCATTATTGGACTGGGCATTCTCGCGACTTATACCGGTTACACGATCCATCAATTCCGCGCCCGATATCCCCATATTCAGAACTTGGCCGACGCTGGTGAGGTCTTGTTTGGTGCTTTTGGACGTGAGCTATTTGGTCTGGGCCAACTCCTTTTCTCGATTTTTATCATGGGTAGTCACATTTTGACTTTCAGTGTCATGATGAACACTGTTACCGAACACGGTACCTGCACCATGGTTTTTACGACTGTTGGATTCGTGATCTGTTTCGTGTGTTCTCTACCACGGACTATGAAGAATATGACTTATATCTCGTGCATGTGTATGTGGATTCGACCCGTGGAACATGGAATGCGTGCTAATTATGTCTTTAGCGTTCGTCAGTATTTTGACTGCCGTGTTGATCACTATGATTGGAGTCGGCGTTCAGAACAAGGGCGGAGTTGACCTCAAAGCCACCATTGACACTGATTTATTCCGCGCTTTCAGCGCAGTCACCAACATTGTCTTTGCCTACTGCGCTCATGTCGCTTTCTTCGGTCTCCTTGCGGAGATGGAGGAGCCCAGAGATTTCCCTAAGGCTCTTGTTATGCTACAGACATTTGAGATCGTCTTTTACACCGTGGCTGCGATTGTCATCTATTACTATGTTGGCCAGGATGTCGCATCTCCTGCCCTGACATCTGCCGGTCCCGTGTTGAAGAAGGTTGCTTACGGAATTGCCATCCCAACCGTAAGCTGTCTCTCTTACCTCAGTTGACGTTGACGTACTGACAATTCTAGATTATTGGCGCTGGTGTCGTGAACGGCCACATCGGTCTCAAGTATATCTATGTCCGCCTCTTCCGTGGAACCGACCGCATGCACAAGCGTGATTTGACGGCTGTCGGATCCTGGGTTGCCATCGCACTCGCCTGCTGGGTTATCGCTTGGATCATTGCGGACGCTATTCCCGTCTTCAGCGACCTCCTTTCTTTGATCAGCTCTCTGTTTGCTAGTTGGTTCAGTTACGGTCTTGGTGGTGTTTACTGGCTGCACATCAACAAGGGAAAATGGTTCTCTTCGCCTAGGAAGATTTTCCTTACTGTGGTCAATGTTCTCATCATTCTGATTGGTGGCTGCATGTGTGGTCTTGGTCTCTATGTTTCTGGCAAGGCTATCCATGACGATGCTTCCAGCAACAGCTTCTCTTGCGCTAGCAACGCTTAATCGACTTGCTTCTATTAAATGTCACGGTGTACAGTGGGTTATCTGCACCATATATTGGGTTTCATGGGTTTATAGATATTAGCATTGTTTAAGCATCTTTCAGCATAACTTTACTTTCATGATTTTACTTTATGTCTTAGTTGAAAATAATACTGCATGAGTATCTGAAAATAGAACACAGAACGAGAAGCGAAGTAAGCGAAATGCATAATTTTGCATATCCACACACAGAGATGTATGAATGTTTGGACTTGCCTTTTGACAGCCTTTTAGCCGTGGATATATTGACCTGTACCTTGCTAAACCTAATAGGGAAAGTGTTATTTGAGCTTAGCGATGGCTCTTAGCTTCCCCATCGGTAAATTCCCGGGGACAGTGGAGCAGAGAAGTCTAGGCAGTCTAGATGTCCATTTTGGTAGTGACTGAATTGAAAGAAATTCATTATCAAAAACATATCTAATTACTATATGGAGTATCTATACATAAATATCTAAACCACTTTAACACTTTTGACGTGGCATATCGCATCATAATCATGCTTGCCTAAGCGCGGCACATACGACCAGACTCGGCAACATTCCAGGCATCACTGCCAACAGCCTTCAGGGCATAGAAGAACGAGGTTGGATCCCACTTGCGCTTGATAGACAGCAGGGGCGAGTAGGTGCTACCAAAGAAAGTCTCCTTCCAGTTCAACTGGCGGAAGTTGCCCTCATTCTGGTAACAGCCGCTGTTGGGAGTGACAGCCTCAAGCTGGGGAACGTACTCGTTGGTGATCTTGTACTGGTCGGCGACCATTTCGGACCATGGGGCAGTCTCGTTCCAGCCAGTGCCGATCTGCATGGTGACCGCAGCGTTGCGGAGAGCGGGTGCGACGGCGTTGTTGATGTTGCCTGTGGAGGCAGTCACATTCATGCCAACACCAACGGCGATAACGCCGCTCTGGGTGATGTTGCGGAGTGCGGCACCCATTCCGTTGGAGTTCTCCTCCAGGGTCTTACGGGGAATCAGACGACCGCCGTATTGGTAGGTGGCGACGGCCAGGTTGCCCCAAGGGAGGGGACCCATGTAGTTGTTGTAGTGGTCGTGGTAGGAGTCGAACTGAGTGTAGGTGGCGGCATACTTGATGTCCAGCTCGGTCAGGGCCGAGAGGAAGGGCTTCAGGAGAGCCTTAACATCATCGGAGGTCTGATTGTAGGCGGTGATGGGGGCAATCTTGAAGAAGCTAGCAGCCATCTGGTAAATGACGGTGACACCCTGGTCAAGCATGGCCGGGAGGAGAGCGTGGAACTGGGAGATAGCCTCATAGAAGACATCGGTGGAAATGTTGGTTGAAGCAAACGCAACCTCAGCACCGGAGATGATGGCATCGGGGTGAGCCTTGACAACCATGGACATGACAACACCGTAGTTGCCGGCACCTCCACCGCTGATAGCCCAAAAGAGATCGAAGTTCTCGGAGCGCGAGGCCTTGACGAGGGTTCCATGAGCGGTGACAACCTCATATTCGAGGGTGTTGTCAGCGCCGAGGCCGAACTGGGTGCTGAGGGCGGAGTGACCACCACCCTGAGTATAGCCTCCAGCGAGACCGACCGTGGGGCACTCGCCAGTAACGACGACGAGACCCTTGGAGTGGGCAGCGTCGAGGATCTGGTAGCCGACAACTCCAGCACCGACCTTGAACGCGGGGCCCTGGTAGTCCGAGTCCGACCAGTCCTGGTATTCGATGTCATTCAGGTTATGGGTCCAGACAGACAAGGCACCAGCACCGGTGGAGCGACCGAGGTAACTATACCATGTTAGTTGTGTTGGAGCATAGAAGGATGCGAAGACTTACTCATGGCCGGTGTTCTTGATCACAAAGCGGATGTTGTTCTCACGGGCAAAGTTGACAGCGGCAATGACCTCATCGCTGGAGGAGACATTCACAGAGTAACTGGCAAAGTTGCCAAGAGTGCAAGGCTTAGACTTGGCAGAGAAAGGATCACAGGTCTGGTTGGCAAAGTACGTCTGCATGATCGATGAAGACGAGTTCAGGCTGGTGGCGATTAGCTTTGGTTAACGTATTCAAGGGCAATGAACATACTGAGGCTGCGGCTCATACCACTCAGCCTGCAGGGCAGCACAGGCAGCGGCATCATAGTTGGGAGCATGGCAAGGAGTACCAATGGGCACGGTCGCAATCAAGCGACCGCCAACGGTGCTGTTCAGCGAAGCCCAAGCGGAAGGGGCAGGCCAGCAGCTGTCGCTGGGCAGGCAGTGGCAGTCAGCATCGCGAGCCACATGGCAAACACCAGCAATCGCTGGGACAGCGAGAAGAGAGGTCAATGTCCAGGCCTTCATGGTGGTGGAGATGAAGAAAGGGATAAGGTTGAAGAATGGAGAGGAGTTTGCCGATCACCACGTTACTTATACCAGACAATGTTCAGTCTCGGATTCCCATGGTCAATGCAAAGATTCTGGAATCATATGAGTTACTCGGAGGTGTTCCCCAGTGCGTCTAGTCTGTATATTGACGGTGGAGTTGGAATTTCACCGGGGTTCCACCGCGATGAACCGATTGTGAAAGATCTCGGGAATTGGGGTTTGGGGGAGATCTACAGAATACACATTGTTCACTCTGCGGCAGATGTGATCTACAGTAGCCGAAGAGGCTGGGCTTCCATGGATAATTGTCCCATCCACATCTACCGGAACATGAGGATGTTGAGATTGCCTCCCAGCAACAAGTTTAAGCCTCGGACTCCCACGGCTCTCACAGACATGGCGCGGGCATTAGATCGAATTGTCTCAGCACAGAGACACTGGATCCTTCAATCATATTACAAGTTACATATGAAAGTGGGCCTCAACGCCACCAACTACGCCGCGCCGGACAGCCAGCCGGGAGTCAGCCCTAACTCAGGCGTCGCCCGTTAGGGCTTCTCTCCTTAATCAACGAGACTTTGGTGGCTTGACTTGTCTCAAATTTTGGGGGTTAAAATTTTCTAGCGGCTGCAGACTTGAGTACCGGTGTTTCTAGATTAATTCAGATTAATCCATCTCATTTTAATAGATTAAGTGGAGACGACGCATCCGGCGTAGAACCTGTTCTGTTATACGGACGACTCAAAGCTGAATCTATCAGAGTTTGCCGATCTCAAAGACCTCACAGGCCAATACTTAGTCTATCCACCGGCATTTTTTTGGGCCAGGAGATGAGCTGACTCTATTGGCTCTCTCCACGTCTTTTCCATTCCCTTTTCTCGGTCTATCCGGGGTTTCTGACCAACTCGAACCTTGGGTTTTCGCTCAACTCCAAATTGGACTTTCTTTTCCGGCATACCTGCAGCACATGGGGTTCCTAGGCGTTACCCCCTGCTTTATTAAAGGATTGGGATTGTCTCAACAATGATCTTCAATTAATTCTTGTATCTCCACAACATGTCGAAGGATCTTGGCCCAGCCCTGGAGAAGGGGATCTGGGCCGCGGTGATCATCGCCGCGGTGATCGTCTTTTTACGAGTCTTTGCTAAGATTAAAATCAAACGGTTTGGCTTCGACGATGCCTTGATGATCCTCGCCGAGGTACTATTTTTTCCTCTGGCTATTTTGTGTCTTTGCTAACGTGTCTAGCTTTTGGCGATCGCTTCAACCGTCTTCTTGACATTGTGCGTGAGACATGGCTTTGGCAAGGATCTCACAACCCTCCCTCGGATTGATCAGGAATTGGTCTTGAAATACATTGCCATCCAGGTCCCGATCGTCACCTTCAGTACTACCTTCGCTCGCTCCGCATTCATTCTCTACATTCTACCTCTCCTCGGTACAAACAAGATATACAAGGGCTTGCTATGGGCATTTATGATCATTCAGCTTGCGGGCAATATCACCTCCGCTGTACTTCCCTTGAGTATCTGTCGCAATGTCGCTGCTCTATGGGATCCAGCTGTCGCTCTTTCAACCACTTGCGGTGATTCAAACGCTATCATCAAGTTCGCCTACTTTTCCAACACATTCAACTCGGCCACCGATCTGTTCTTGGCCGTCTTTCCGGCTCTTGTGTTCTGGAATCTTAATTTGAAGCTCCGGATCAAGGTCAGTCTGATCGTTCTGCTCAGTCTGGGTATTGTGTAAGTGTTTTCTCCTCCGGGCATTGGCGAGGTACTAACGGATCAGTGCAATGATCGCATCTATCATCAAGACAACCAAACTCGACTCGATTCCCAGTATAACAAATATCGGTGCTAGCGGTGGCATTGAGCTCATCCGCTGGGGGTACATCGAAAACACAATCATTATTATCACTTCCTCTATCCCTTGCATCCGACCCTTGATCATCTCCTCTGTTCGCAAGATCTCCAGCGGCAAGTTCTCGCGCTCCTACGAACTCAGCGGTCCTTTCACCGGTCGCAAAACGAACCCAAACGAAACCAACCAGTCGCGACGCACACGCAAGTTCAAGCCTGATCTGGAGAATGGGAGTGTGGATCACATTTTACACCAAAGCGCGCATACCAGCACCAGCGTCGGCGGCCATCCGGACTCTCCTACTTTTGACGGTACTGGAATTACGAAGCAGGTCGAGATTTCTGTTTTCTCCGACGAGGAGCAGCTGCCTCAGTCTGTGAGGCAGCTTTGAGGTTGTTGATCGGGTGTTTCCTTCTACATAGAATTATTTCTAGACTTGTCACTTAGTGTACGCCGTCACGAATCTATACCCACCTATCAATAATTATTGGACTTTACCTAGTTAGGCAGGACAATACTATGTTTCTGCACTAAATACACGCTAAATCGATCGTTGGTTCAGTCGGGATTTGGCTTACCGATGTTGACTAGCGTACGTAGGTGGGGTTGAGACCAAGCCAATCACTATTGTCAATAACCCGATAGTGAACGTTGACTGGACCATGCAGACGGAATAAAAACACCTAGGCCACGCGACTGCCCTACATTAGCTCAACGCTTAGCAATATATGTGCATTATAACCGAGATTGTGTGGGAACCCGGCATTGCCGGAGAAAATCTCGGCGACTGTTTGACACTAGAGCCTGATTGAGCTTGTGGTCACTCAAAGCTCAGGCCAAGAAAGTACCCACAAGATGTCAGCACTATTGATGTTGACACAAGCCCCGGATATACTTGCCAGGTCAACGCTCGGCGAACTAGCGGGGCCAGGCATCTTGACAACGACTTCCGTGTACAATATCGATAGTCAAAGTCTAGCACAAACTCAAAGATCTGAAACAGTCATTGTTTAGGTCTGCATGAAGTTCCAAAATTTGGAAGCAGACCGAGCGTCCGGGACGCCCAAATCGATAGTCAAGGTGGCAAGTACCCACTACAGAGCTATACAGACAGATAACCTTGGCTCAGTTCTATGTCTGGTCGGATTTTCCGGTCACTTGGCGGGCTTCATCCTTCTTTGGATAATCTTCCGGAATGGATCTTGAAGTATTTGTCATTTATATGCTCAACCGATCGAATTTAGCTGTAGACATGCGCTTTGAACGCCAATCAAGGTTTATTTGTAAAGAAACTTCAGGCACAGCGTCTTCCGTGAAGCCTCGTTTTATTGATACTCGACCGACTCTATCCGGCCTACCGACCGAAACCTTGATGTAAGCCCCATATTTAGCATCTATGGCGTCTCCTAAATGGCTTCCAAAGGAAAAAGCGTAAACGGAAGTACAACGAAATCGTTTCCTGCAGAAAGGCACTAGAGATGTTGCAAGTTTGTCCTTTTTCACATCCCTGCCGAGAATTCAACCTGTATATTCCGTAAGTTATGTGCACCTGTCCAACATGAAATCTGTTGGTTTATGCAAAGAAGTATTCAGAATGAAGAAAAGTGTATTAATTGTTGTGTACCTTCTAGGAAGGTGATAGAATCTCCAGGAGGCTGGAGATTAACAAGATTTGCCAATATCGAATCTACATTGAAGATCGCTTAGACTCTTGCTATTAAATTTTGTGCTTCGCAGGTGTCAGATTTTAGTCAGTAGAACATATTGCACGAAGAGATAATGATGTCGGTTTGGAAATGCTCTGACTACCTATGATGTTTACATTTTCTCTCAGGAGAAATAAACACAGGCTCAATCAGACATCCATATAAGTATTGAGTAGATATAGCTCGAATTATGCAAGTGGTTTAGATATGAGAGATGACACCTGGTAGTTTGGTAATGCATGATACTTGTACGCATTCCTCTGATGGACGATATATATGTCAGGTGTGGTATGTCAGTTTGATATAACAAACCTTGAGTCAGGTCAGACCTATGACCAACACGTGCGCCTAATATGGAAAGGCCGGGTAAACCAAACCACTCGTGTACACCCTACTCAATCCCCAAGGGTAGACTAACACAATCTAGACGAGTAGCAAAGTAGCAATATAATATATGTTGACATCATTCATAAGATTGAGCTATGTACAAGTGACTCGCAATCACCGCCTCTTTTTCCACGTCTAGACGAATGTAAACCCGATA
This sequence comes from Penicillium antarcticum, assembly GCF_028974205.1. Taxonomy (NCBI): domain Eukaryota; kingdom Fungi; phylum Ascomycota; class Eurotiomycetes; order Eurotiales; family Aspergillaceae; genus Penicillium; species Penicillium antarcticum. Next base: position 3,128,763 of record NW_026695304.1, on the reverse strand, counting down.
GCCTCAGAAAAGAGGCATCTTAGCCGTGTTCTCGTAGTCGACATTATCGGCCGCAGATTCAATACGCTCGGTACAAGTACCAAAAATGCGATCCCACAGCCTAGTCTGCTTACCGTAATTGTGGCTCTTACGCCACCCCTTACGGTGATGCAGATCATGGTCCTCAATAACAATCTCCGAGTCAAACATCTGAAGTAGCCAGCTCAGTGTCGAAGGTACAGTGAGATGCATACGCAGTCCACTATGCCCGAAGACTTCAGCAAAGGCAACGTACTCGTGACAGATCCACCACTCATAGAAGCCCATCGGCAGACCCATAAGTTTAAGACTAAAATAGGTCATCATCGGGACGCCGACCATATCGAAGAATTCTTGTTCATGGTCGGCGTAGGCGGCTAGTAGGGGGTTAGGGTGTTTGGTCAGGTGATGCGTGCGGTGGAACTTCCAGAGGAAGCTCACATCGTGCATCAAGCGGTGGTACCAGTAGAACCAGAAGTCAAGAACAATGCCGTATAGACCAATTTCGAGCGGAAGCCACGCCCACGACATCTCCGAGGGGCGTTGGCTGGCATTGTAGGAAAGGAAGACCGAGAGGATAAGGCGAGACCCGGTGGTTTTGTAGAGCGATGTGACTACTTTGGCCACGCCTACGTCGGGCACGCCATCTCGTTCATGCTTGTCCCCGTCAAGGAAACCATATTTGTGGCCTAGACGACGGAGAATGTGCACCTGGTAGATGACAGTGGCGTTGAAGGCGAAGAAGTAAAAGTTGAAGGCGGTGATTGGTCCGATAGTACGGCCAGTGTAGGCCATATATGTTTCGTGGAGGAGGAGTGGAAGTGCAGAGTAGAAGAGTACCCAGCGTTGTAGAGACCACTGAGGCATAAACGGGACTTTCTCGTCTTTGCTGTGCACGGGCACTTCCTTGTTGAGGTCTTGAGGATGGGCGTTGAGCAGATCCAGCAGCCAGTGGTTTATGTTCCACTCACTGCGAGGCGCAGTTCGCCATGTCGATTTCATCGAATCTTTGGACATCGATTTAGAATCCATGGTGGGCATTTTAGGTGGATTTGCGGCCACTCCTGGTGGCGTGGATCTGGTTTATATCATTTTGCACAGACACGACCCATGTGAATAGAGCCATGATGCGGGATCTACCTGTGGATCAATTTACCCCAACAAAACCTACACATCAAATGAACAGGAGATCGTGGACGGTGCCAAATAGGCGGCGATCGGCGGCTGCCACATGTGAAGTTCTCCGCAGAGAGGCCTCGGAGTCGGCTAATCCCTCGAGGACATCTGAATGGCCATTTTGGAGCCTGTTCAGACTAAAGAGGGAACCAGTGCGATCCGCTGTGGTAAAATTGATGTCCAATAATGATGGCAAGATGGCCTGATGGAGGTTGAAATCACAGCGTGCGTCCGGCTGGGCCTCGGCAGTAGCCCATTTGACAGTGGAGCGCCGATCAACAGTTGGCGTCACAGAAAATGGAACATTCGATGAATATCCCGGGGTAAACAGGGGAAGATGAGAGGAAGGAAGTGTTCCTGCATGTTTTGCCCCGGTCACGTGGAGGAATATCTTCCAAGAACCACTGCCTCTACTCGTGCGTCTACATCTACACAGTCCACTCTTCTCAACGATTCAACATGTTTCTTAAGCTCATCTAGATCTAAGGGATAGCTACGACCGGCGCAGCAGCCTCGGGTTCCGTTTCTGCCGTTACAGGGTCGACTCTCAGCTTGGCCCTCTCGAAGCTCTTCATGGGGTAGTATCCCCACTTCTTGAACATGACACTGTCCTCATCCCAGCCGTTACAGTCGGTGGTCAGCATCTTTTCACCGGTGAAAACGGCATTTGCACCGGCCTGGAAACATGCGATCTGCTGCTCCTCGGTGAGAGCGATGCGACCGGCAGCCAGACGAACGATAGTGGCGGGCATCACAATACGGGCGGTTGCAACAGTTCGGAGCAGACGGTCGAAAGGAATCATCTTGCGGTCGCCGAGAGGCGTTCCAGGGATAGGGACAAGCGCGTTGACGGGGAAGGATTCGGGGTGTGCGGGCAAGCTGGAGACGGTGTGTAGGAGACCAATGCGGTCGGAGTCAGCCTCACCTAGGCCGAGGATACCACCGGAGCAGACGTTGATACCGGCATCACGGACGTGCGAAAGTGTTTTTAGGCGCTCGTCGTAAGAGCGGGTGGTGATGACGGATGGGTAGAATTCACGCGAGGTGTCGAGGTTGTGGTTGTACGCGGTGAGGCCAGCCTCCTTCAACTCCTTGGCCTGATGCTCGTCGATCATGCCCAGGGTGACGCACACTTCCATGTTCATGTCCCGGATGCCGGTGATCATCTGCTTCACGTTCTTGAGACTGGTCTTGCGGCCGCGCATGTCTCGCCAGGCAGCACCCATACAGAAACGGGTACTGCCATTGGCCTTGGCGTTACGGGCCTTGGTCAATACCTCGTCCACGGGGCTCATCTTGGTGGCCTTGAGGCCGGTGTTATGCCGCGAGGATTGGGCACAGTAGGAGCAGTCCTCACTGCAGCCACCGGTCTTGATGTTCATCAGAGTGCACATCTGAATGGCGGAGGGGTCATGGAAGCGACGGTGAACGGCAGCCTACAGTGGTCAGTTGATCCTCCAACCATTGCTCCAATTGACTTACGGCCGCGTATGTGAGTTGGTTCAACGGGGTCTCATAGATCTGCTTGACTTCATCTCGAGTCCAAGTGGTACGTGGGGCGGTTGCTCCCGTTGCATCAGTCAAGGTGAGAGGGATCTGAGTCTGACTGGACAACACGCTGGACCCCTGCACAGTCCCGTAGGACCGCAGGAAGGACCGAGGCAATGAACGGAGAGGGAGAGACATTGTGTGGTGGTTGAAGAAGAAGAGAAAGTGAGTATATATGAGGGGTAGAGTGATTCACACGGTGACACTGTGGGGAAAGGATCACCTAGACTCAACTTTCACTTCACACCGGGCGATGTAGGGTGTTGGGAAGCCCAACATGCTTCAACTGGTTTCCCGAGGCTAACCGGGATGTTTCTGGTATTCCGTCTCCTATACTTCCCTTTCCTATACTTCTTTTCCTTCCCTTTCCCTTCCTATACTTCCCATGCCTTATGTTTCCCACTATGTTTCCCTTCTACCATTTCTGTTTGCGTCATGACTCCACTACATCTGATCCCACCAATCACATTGTACATATTAGCCAATCTGGGCGATCGGACCAAAGGATAAAGTGGGAAGAGAAAAAAAAAGAGATCAACAAGTTCCTCAACATTAACTGCTAACTCCATAACTCCATAACTCCATAACTTTATATATATCATCAAACATAAACTAATCATCACTATGCATATGCTCTGAGTGCGAGCAAACTTACTTGGACAATTCCCACCAATAGCAGGGGCAGGAATTTCGCCAAAATCCCTAATTCCAATTTCAAATAGACCATTGAGCCATTCGCACTCTTCTGGCTTGAGTGTGATTTGCCAATTTGAACGCGAAGTCCACAAATGGTGCCAAAGTGCATCAACAGCCCAAATAGACAGGAGGACAAGGGGTTAGGCGAGTACACCGTCGAAGTCTCTGAAAGCTGATGTGGAGCATGAGACCTGGAAGTATTCGATGTTGATATCTCTTCAATTGACTCATTCGTGGACACATTGCCTGACTGATCGGCCTCTATGCTCCGGTATCGCTCCGCCGAGACATCTTCTCGGATTTCGATGTCTGGGCTGCTTATCATAATCTCCTCTGACTCGACAGGATCACCAATGACGTATAGAGGGATGTGATCACTCTGCAAGGCGCGAGGCGCTTGGTCCAAGGGGTGTGGGGGATTTCTGCAGGCATTTCGGTTGTTGGGATCATTTCTGAACTCGAGAATCCTCCAACTCCATTCCTTCATTTTCGATTCGCGCTCCTCTTGATGAACGCTATGAATGAGCAGCTCACAGAGCTCCTCCGTATGACACCCGACCGCCTGATCATCTAGATCCGTACACGACATGCATTCGCGCAGAAGGTACCAGGCTTTTTCTTGTTTTCTTTCGGCAACCACACGGCTACACTGGTCTTTGCCACCAGACTTTTTGGTTCTGGCTAGGCAGTGTTGCTTGCCATTTCCAGGAGGGACAATCTGAAGATCGAGGATTGCCTCCATGGTGTAGATCGCTGCACAGGGCATGGTCAGGAAACAACGGCCAAGAGTAAACAAAACAAAAAATTACGGTGTTGTTTGTTTGTAGTGTGGCTTTCTCCTGCCTTATAATACTTGAACTCACCAGGCATCAGCTATTTCCAAATAAGCGCCTGCGCCACAGCAATATGCATCGCCACAGGCAGCAGTTGTCAGAGTAGTGTCTTTGGGGGGAGGGGGGGGGGGGGGGGGGGCAGGAATTGAACCCTTGTCTAGTGAGAACACGGCGCTAAAAATACGATATTAGAGACTATCCAGGCAGACACAAGACAGACAGAGACTCGTCTGAATTATTGAGTCGTAGAATTGATGACAGTCCAACTGTCTGGATTTGTTTTCTGCTCGGTTGAAGTGGTTCCATTCTATCCCCCCGCAACTCACACCTTGATTCAAATTATACAAAAGTTACATCCCTCGAATTATATGAGCAATTGATAGCCATAAACCACTCTTCATACTAACGTAACCCCCTTGGTATGTCTCACGCTGAGGTTGAGATAACAATGTCCGAGCGAATACCCAATAGGAACAACAGGACGCAATGAGTTATGAGATTGGATTTACCATCCCTATCCCATTCCTAGTGGCAGCTCGACATTACGAGATCAAGATCATTTCGGACCACGGTTTCCTGAGTATGACATGGTGCATTACTCTCCCTCAGATGTGCACACGAACAATGGAAACAGGGACAGGTTTCCCTCTGTCTTAGTCTGTTGAAATACGAGGCCAGAGATCCGCGACTGGACACGCGTTCATGGCAATATTTACTGTTGAGAGACTAGCCCTGGGCATAAGTTTGGAGATGAGGTGAACAATGCAGGGATCGGCTATCAAAACGACCGAGGTGAAATGAATTCCCCGCATTTCACTCAAAATGCTCAGACGCGAGGGCTCTTTCAGTCGCATTGCCGAGGGCCGTGCATTATTCTCCTCTTTATTTGCAATTTGTTTCTTCTCTTCATTCAATTGCTGCTTGAATATAGAATCTCGAATCTCGCATACCATTGTGCTTCTGCTGTGTGTTGTGGTCCGACCTCGGTAACTTTTATAACGCGACCATAAGGCCTGTCTCAGCCCAAAAATGGATCTAGGTTTGTCTATCAATTGCGATGGTCATATCTATACACTAAGAGCGCAAATTGACCGATCACAGGAACTGCTGCCGCTGCTTTGCTTGGTGGTGCTACTGTCGCCAGTTATCTAAACGCCAAATTCCATATCAAGAAAGACGTGTCAGGCATTCTCACAGCGAAGAGAGCAGAGCGCGAATATGCTCGGGCTGGTATGAAACAATCCAAATCATTAGCCAAGGCAAGCTGACCAGGATGCAGTCAGCCATAACCGCGGAAATCCATGGTTTGTCTTCGTGGAGACCGTGAAGCGCCACCCTGATATGAGCTGCCTTTGGACTCGCGAAAAGTCATATACATACCGAGAAGTGCAAGACCAGGCCTGCCAATATGCCCACTTTTTCCTATCGCAGGGAGTGAAGAAGGGCGAGCTTGTAGCTGTTTATCTTCAAAACAGTGCAGAGTTTATGGCGGTGTGGATAGCCCTATGGAGCATTGGCTGTGCTCCTGCTGCCATCAATTACAATCTTGCTGGTGATGCGCTCCTGCACTGCTTGAAGATCAGTGGCTCGAAGATTCTCCTAGTCGACGAAGATTCCGGCTGCCAGGCGCGGGTAGGGGAATCTCTGGATGCCATCGCTGGCCTTGGAATGAGCCCCATGACACTAGATGGCTCCCTAAAAGCGCAAATCAGCACGCTCCCGACGTCTTTGCCACCAAAAGAGCTAGCAAAGGGTATCAAGGGCGAGTTCCCGGCTATTCTGATCTATACCTCGGGTACCACTGGTTTGCCCAAGGGATGCGCATTCACTATGGCTCGACTTTACACCACTCTCTTTATACGCCAGGGGATGATGGGGGATAAACCTGGCCCGGACGGTGACCGATGGTACAGTTGCATGCCTTTATATCACGGTACTGGTGCGATATCATTGGCCTCGTGTCTGGTCATGGGAGTCAGTATCGCGATCGGTCCCAAGTTCAGCGTTCGCAACTTCTGGAATGATATTCGCGACTCCGAGTCGACTATCTTTGTCTATGTTGGCGAGACCGCTCGCTATCTACTTGCTCCGCCGCCCTCGCCCCAAGACAAGAACCACAAGGTCCGCTGCATGTATGGTAATGGCCTTCGCCCAGACGTTTGGGAGCAGTTTCGCGAGCGATTCGGGGTTGCAGAGGTGGGAGAGTTCTTCAACAGCAGCGAGGGGATCTTCGGTCTCTTCAATTACAATTGCGGTCCATTCACGGCCGGCAGTGTTGGCCACCATGGGCTGATTATGCGTGGGGTAATGCATAATGTCTATGTTCCGGTAGCAATTGACCCCGAAACTGGTGATATTCTTCGGGATTCCAAGACTGGCTTTGCGGTTCGCTCGCCTTATGACCAGGGTGGCGAGATTCTCGTCAATATCCCCGGGGAGGATGTTTTCCAAGGATACTGGCGCAATTCGGAAGCCACTAATAAGAAATTTTTGCGTGATGTCTTCAAGAAGGGAGATCTTTACTATCGCTCTGGTGATGCTCTACGTCGACTTAGTGATGGTCGTTGGTACTTCCTTGACCGACTAGGGGATACTTTCCGTTGGAAGAGTGAGAACGTGTAAGTAGTAGATTCACTAACTTTTCAAGGCCATAGCTAATCACTATCTAACAGCTCCACTGCCGAGGTCGCTGAAGTTATCGGCCAATTCCCTGGTGTGGCCGAGGCCAACGTATATGGAGTCCGTCTCCCTAATCATGAAGGACGAGCCGGTTGTGCAGCGATCCAAATTAGCCCAGAAGCCCGTCAGAACTTTGATTACACAGCACTTGCCCGCTTTGCCCGCGCCAAGCTACCTCGATATGCTGTTCCGCTCTTCTTGCGTGTTGTCGAGAATCCTACTCACATTCATAACCATAAGCAGAACAAGGTACCTCTCCGTGACGAGGGCGTGGACCCTGCACTCCTTGGTACCAAGGCACCAGAAGGCAAGGATGATCATTTCCTTTGGATTGCTCCCGGTGAAGACAGCTATTCGCCGTATGGACAGAAGGACTGGAATCAATTGTCAGATGGAAGCGCTCGGTTGTGATTGACATCAACAGACTTTATAAAGCCGAGCATCCGACAGTAGTATACGTCTCAAGAAGCATCCCACCACTATTGGATATGCTTGTTTTCCCGCACGCATCTCATCTCGGGATAGCATATATTCTGAACTTACAACATGTTTTGGGCAAGGTCATTTGCGATTTTGGGTTTAAACTTGTAGCATTCACCAATTGAATTCACTTTGAATGTAGAAACGTGCTCAATTATATCACAAAAGTTTGAAGATATATGATGATAGCTCCGCCCTGAGGCTAGCAAAGAGCAAGAGCCACAATAGCCACGCCAAATGCCCACGGGCTCGGAGAGCCTGATCTTGATCCAGAATTGGAAGCCACAATGGTTTCAGTGGGCTTCGACGCAGCAGTAGTAGAAAGAGAGTGAGTGGTGGTTTTACACTGGGTTGTCATGGTCGAAGTGGATGACGAGTAGGAAGTATGACTCCACACAGTAGCGGTGGGAGTGATAAGAATTAGGTCCACAGTGGTGGAAGAAGAACCCGTAACGGTGCTGAACCCAACCTGTGGGACAGTAACCGTATGAGAAGACCAAGTGATAGTAGTACATGGGGTATGGGGGGCTGTCGTGGCCGCACTGAGATGCTCAACAGGTGTACTTGTGATAGCAACAACCTGAGAGGGAACGCTGGGCTTGGTGACAGGACCAGGAAGAGTGCTGGTAGGAACGATATCGACAATAGCTGGATTTTTGGGTACATATGGTGCGCAGATACCGGCAAAGTAAGAAAGACCTGACTGGATCTCCTGGTTTGATTTACCCCAGGAATGGATGCAGGAGGTGACTTTGTCTGTAAACTCAGAAGATGGACAGAAGCAGGCCGCATCACTGTTCGAGTCGCACTTTGGGATTGAGAGCCAAGTGTTCATACACTTAGGAACCAATTCAGGGCATGGAGCGTGTGTGCTGGGCGAACTAGGGATTGGTTCCGAAGGCACGGCAGAAGAAGATGGCTCGCCAGCTTTGGATGTCACCGCTGGAGGATGATCCGGGATAGAAATATGAGAGCTCTCATAAGAGATTTCAGCAGAGGTCGTTCCCCAGCCGATTGAGTGCAAAGGTCCAGTTTCAGTGGGTTGAGACGGGCAGACAGTGGTCGATAGAACATATGTCGAGGTTACCACCGCAGTCGAGTGTGCAGGGCAGTCAGTAACTGTTGGTGCGCAGCTGGTAACGGTAAATTCGGCAGTAGTCCACACTGTGGATGTGGTTATCTCGGGAGTCCTGGTAGGCAAAGAGACTTCCGGTGTGCTGGAAGTCGACTCATGGACAGTAACATGGACAGTAGCTGGGGTTGACATAGACTCCGGATAAGACTGAGATGGACTGGGAACTGGATGACCTGGGGGCTTTTCGCCAGCGGAACAGTCGAAGTTGACCTGGTGGATGTTCAGTTCACACTCGCCGAACTTGCTCTCTTCAGGAAGTTGGAAGTCCACTGAGACAGCGCCACCACACTGGTCATTCTGGACATTGACTCCGTCGGGTGAGCTGGATACGACTTGATGACAAGCGTGACCCTCGGGTGTCCTGTAGGTGAGAATCACATCGGTTTGACGAGAAGTAGTCAAGTGAAAGTTGCGAATAGAGAAAGGAGCGTCGGAAGCATCCACCTTGAGAGTGTAGTCGTCGTCTCTAGAGAGCTTTCCCCCAATGCAGTTCTCCTTTTCACAGTTAGGATCGATGTATTTGATAGGTATATCCTGAACTCACTTCCATGGCTCCGCAGCCATTCTTGGGGGTAAATCCAACAAAGTCGAAGCCATCATAGCCCCAATTATCACCGTCGGCCAACTCGGACCAGTCAAAGCCAGTCTGCTGAACATCCGAGCAGTGATTGTCGGTGTTTTCCGGACTGGTATAGCAGATGTCGGTACCCCACCACTGATCAATCATTAGAAATTATCATTCGATTGAGCTGAAAGAAAACTCACCAGGCCCGCTGGGTGGGCGAGTGTAGCGACACCAAAAAGGGAAATTAAAGTAAGTGTCTTCATCTTGGAAGACACAGAAACGAAGTATGTTTAAATTGCGGAAATTAATGACAGGCAGCAATTAACCACGCTGGTCCTAATGAATGTTTGTCTGGCGAAAAGACGAAAGGAGAGACGAGGCGAGAGTTGTCGACTGAAAATGATAATGAATCATTCTCGGTCCAGGGAAGTTGAAGCTTTTAAGCTTCGGAATCTGAGGCTCAAAAAATCTTAGCTATACAAAGAAAGTATCATTCACCGGTGTTTACTATCAACAAACAACATAGAATGCGCCATCAGAGTGGTTACCAAGTGCGAAAAGTCTCTTTCGGACCAATTATCCGACACCGGTCTATTTCTCCGTGTCATGCGTCTAGATTCGGAAATCGCGAATGAAAGGGAGGAATCTAGGAATGCGGCGTTGGAAAGAGGAGTCAGAAGGCCAATTGATAGCACAAGAATGATACACTCCTATATTGTCTTCCCAGAAAGAGACTTCAGGCACCTATTTGTAACTTAAGTTTGTGATCAACTATACAGTATACATTGACTTAATGAATGAAATAGATTATGAGATTTATAGGGTTAGGAACCATCCTCCACCAAGTCCTTGGTTTGATAGAGATGCCGCCTGTGCGGGACTTTGTTTAGTTCCCTGGGCCTAGAAAGAACAAGCACCATACCATCAAGCCGGGACCTCCCGCCGGGACCCATGAGGCTTGACTTGGAGATTGTGATCTTACCCCTTGCTTCAACCCCAGCAAAAAAAGGGCAAAACTAGACGATAGAGATATAGACTGAAAACCGGAATCCTGAACTATGTCCCACTGCATTCCAGTTTGGCCCTTGCAATTTCCTATATTGGGTTCTAGACACAATGTCATGTGTCTGGCTTCAGGATTGTAGGCCATGGTGTAGTGAAATAAATATGTAATTTTATCCCGATCATCTATCTCTATATCTCGCTCTTCTCGTAAATCACTCCCTCGTGATACATTCGTAGAAAACAACGTGAACATCATCCAAGACACATATTCCAAAAAATCCTTTTGCCAAATTAAACCATCCACTGTAAATTAATCGACGTACTTGGGAAGCGTCTTCATGATGCCATCCCGCGCAATTTCTTCCATAGCGGTGGTGATGGTCTCGATGAATCGCTTGTCGCCGCGCAGGTCGTCACCGAATAAGTTCTTAATACTAAGAAGCTCAGAGGGGTTGGTTCCTCCAGACTTGGCCTTAGTCTGAAGCTCATCGCGCATAGGGTCGTCGACTTGGAAAGTTTGGCCCTTATCATCTACACCGTGTAGGTAGCGGAACCAAGCTGCGGCGACGAAGCATAGGCGACGGAACGGGCCAGTCACCCAGATGGCCTCAGCAATGGATGGCATAATGAACTGTGGGATCTTGCCAGAAGCATTGAGGGCCACACGAGGCAGCTGGTCCATAATAGTCGGGTTGGAGAAGCGCTCAATGAGGGTTTTACAATATTCATCGATGTCAACGCCCGGGATGTGAGGCAGCAGCGGCTTCACCTCGTCCTGCATCATCTGCCACACAAACTTCGAGAAGACTGGGTTCTCCATGACTTCGTGGACATATTTAAATCCAGCCATCTGACCAGGGTATCCAATTGCGGAGTGGCTGCCATTGAGCAAGCGCAGCTTGTGCTTCTCGAATTGCTCGACATCATGGACATTATTGACAAGCTGAACGCCGACCTTCTCAAATGGTGGACGACCGTCACAGAAGCAGTCCTCGATCACCCACTGCATGAAAGGCTCTGTAACAACAGGCCAAGAGTCTTCGATACCAAAGTCTTCGGCGAGAGACTGCTTGTCGGCGGGGGAAGTCTGGGGGGTGATACGGTCGACCATGGCATTGGGGAAGTGGCCCTTCTCAGAAATCCACTTGGCAAGCTCAGGGTTGCGCAGGCGGGCGAATGACTCGAGCATGTGCCGTGTGATCGCACCGTTCTTCTGCATGTTATCGCACGACATGACGGTGAATGGCTTGAGGCCTTGCTGGTGACGGCGTGCAAGGGCGGCGTAAAGGAAGCCGAATGTGGTGCGGGGTGCCTTATCGTTGGCTGGGTTGAGATCGAACTGAATGTCGGGGTTCTCGCTTTGGAGCTCGTGGGTGTTCTCGTTGTAGTAGTAGCCGCTCTCGGTGATGGTGAGCGACACAATGTGTGTATCGGGGTGGGCCATCTTGGCAATCACGGCTTCGCGGTTGTCAGGGGCAAAGAGGTAGGAGTTGATGCTGCCAACAACGTTGGCAGTGCTACCTTTGGCCGAACGCTCGATGACAGTGTAGAGGTGGTCCTGCGAACCCAAGGCGTCGCGCATAGCAGCATCGAAGGGCTGCAAGCCAACACCACAGATGGCATAGTCGTTCACACCATGCTTTTCCATTAATTGGTGGACATAGACCGCCAGATGAGCTCGGTGGAAGCCACCAATCCCGATATGGACGATGCCCTCCTTGACGGCATTGCCACGGGCGTAGGTTGGGACCTTCACCTGGTCGCCGGCGGCGGAAATCTGTGGAAGGTTGGCACTGTTAAGCTTAAGGGGAGCCATTGTGATGAAAGAAAAAGAAAAGGATGTAAGGAATGAATTGAGCAGACGTAGCCAGTTTTGACCGCTCATCCGGAAACTGGTCAGCGAGGCGTATTACATCATGTGGGGACCTGGGGCGACCCTCAAAGGCCAATGGGGCCGCTGAAATGCGATGGAGTTGGCGAAATGAAGTTGGTGATTCGATCGCTTTCAGCCTGTCACGTGGTTTCCGTCCGTTTCCAGGAAAGTCGAGGCCGATGACGGCCTTGTATACTCCGTTCTGCCCTTGAAGGTGGACCCCGAGAAATAAACATTGTATATGGAAAGATATGGAAGATATGGAATAGGTTTAGGAGTGAAAATTCAAAAGGTCAGTTGACCAGAGTTGACTGGTCATATCATAGCTAGCTACAGCTAAAAGTATATGCACGCCTAAATTACTGTATACAGGTAGATCAGCCACGTTCGCGATCCTAAAATAGAACTATAGGGCTGGTTTGTTTGCATACAGGGGTCATAATTATGTACACAATGCCAAGTATGACCGTTCCTATACAAAAGACACAAAGCGAGCATACGGTTTCATCTACTTTGGCCTGCCTATCATTATCTCAATCTTATAGGTGTGTGTGAAGGGCTTCCCCTGTTGTTATTGGACTTTTGCCATCCAGTCTATGGAATTGCTCTTCAGCAAGCAGCGGTCTAACCAACAAAAAGCATGAAGAAAAACATTTCGCTTCGCATCGAATTCATCAATTGAACCATAAGTGGACAATGAGCATCAGGTGGCGCCAGGCTACCAGGATGACATTTATTTCTTGAGCAGACCCAGGAGGTTGATGCTCTTGGGGCGCTCAATGGGCATGCCCAGGGCGCGATCCCAGATCAGCTGGACAAGGGGACCAAGGGCACGGCTGACACCGAAGGTAACGGTGTAGTACAAAGGCTGCTGGAAGCCATAGTGGTAGAAGAGAACACCACTGGCGGCATCAACGTTAGGGTGAGGGTTCTTGGTCTACAGACTGTTAGTATATGTGTCTATAGGATCCGGGGATCAAGGTACCTTTCCGTGCTCAGTAAGCACACCTGGAGCAATCTCCGAGTTCTTCTTGACTAGCTGGAATACCGGGTTGGCCAAAACATCAGGGCGGGTGGCAGCAAAGTCCATCAAAGCCTCGAAACGAGGATCGGGCTTGCGCAGGACACCGTGACCATAGCCAGGAACCACACGGCCGGACTTGAGGGTGTCCCAGAGGTAGGTGCGAACATCTTCGTCGCTGAACTTGGTACCGATCTTCTCCTGCATGGCCATGACCCAGCGGAGGACCTCCTGGGCAGCTAGACCGTGAAGAGGGCCGGCAAGACCCAAAAGTCCAGCGCTGTAGCTAAGGAAGGGGTCGCTGAGAGCACTTCCAACGAGGTGAGTAGCGTGGGCAGACACGTTACCACCCTCGTGGTCACCATGCAGGGCCAAGTACAGACGCAGGAGGTCATGGAAGTCCTCGTTCTGTGAGCCACCCTTGCCCAACAGCTCTGCGAAGTTGTATGACCAATCCTGAGCGGCGTCAAGCTTTTGCCTGCCGACCGCGTCAATTTCGTTCGGGCGGAAGACGAGGGCAGCCACTCGGGGAATCTTGGCCAGCAAGGAGATGCTGTCATCAAATGTGGGCTCCCAGTACTCGGCCTTATTGATACCCTTCTCGTAGGCCTTGGCAAACTTGGACTCGGTGTTCAAAGCGGCCACAGCAATTGACAATTGGGTCATAGGGTGCATGTTAGATGGGAAAGACTTGATCAGGTCAAGAATGTGCTGGGGCAGCTCGGACTTTTCAGCCAGCTCTCGCGAAAAGGCGCGAACCTGACCAGTCGAGGGTACCTGACCGGTTAACAGCAGCCAAAACATGGCCTCAGGGAGCATCTCAGTGCCCGAGGTACCCTTGGGCAACTCCTTCTGGCAGTCCTTGATAGTCTTGCCGTGGAAGCGGATTCCCTCGTCGGGGTCCAGGACAGAGCCTTCCCATAACATGGCCTTGAGACCACGCATACCACCGATGACATTGCCGACCTTGACATCTCCGATTGACTCGTCACTCTGGGCCTTGACCTTCTGGAGAAGCTCTCGCTTCGTGGGGATGACGTCTTTCAGGGTAGTCTTCAGATCGGGCTCAGTGGCATAATTACGAGAGAAAATGGGCCGTGTCGCCTGGAATCGGTCAGAGATAGTCCCTCACAGTGGCTTCTCGACTCACCTGGGCGAACTTGGAGGCGTGGCGGGTGGATCTCCAGAGAGCCATTGTGTAGATGGGTCCGGGGTACTTTTGTGGGGGCGGGAACGCGGGGAGGTGAAGCTGGAAATGCACAGCAATTGAAGAATCGAAAGATTGAAAGAAGAGGAAATTCGAGAGAAATCAGAATAACCGAACTTATGCAGTGATCGGCCTATTTGCGTCGGTTGAACGCGGGGGCAGGGGGGTAGCAGTCTACCGAGGCCCGTGGCGGTTGCATGCGGCATCGGCTGTAAAAGTGACCGACTTGGTATGTGAGGGATCCTGAATGTATCTGTAGCTTCCACATAGTATAGGTAATAATAGAGCCAATACAATCTCGTTGACAACTATATAGTCTGATTTCAACAATCTTGAGATTCAGCCCATTCACAAGTATCGTACTTTGTTCTATAGTATGACGTGGTTTGGGGAGTCAATCCGATATAGGCCACAAGGGCCTATATCGCCCATCCTCTTCTCTGATGGTACGCAGAAACTCACTCGGTGGGTGTAAATAAATCAAATTAGGACAAATATAAGCAAAGAGTGACACCATCTTGCGGCGATATAGTGGTGGATGCAATATATATTTCACATCTCCATGGATCATACATTGGAGTCGTTGTGAAAGTCAAAGCAAAAGCATCCAGGTATGCCTAAGTGAGAGCACTTCAAATCCTATTGTAATCTGCCTAGCAATTGATGTTTTATCTATGAGGTGGCCTGGATGAACATGGACAGAGGCGATAAGGCAGTAAGGCAACATTGCCAGGCACAAGTGTTGACACCCTTATCTTCAGGCCACGAGGCACCTTTAGCCTCAGGCAGAAACACACACGACCAATGCGGTTAGCCGCCTTTGTCATCTGGCCCCGCGCCGCCCGCTGATTGGCTGACTCAGCATAACAAAAAAAAAATTCAGGTGGATCAGCAATCAAGCGGCGATTATCTCCTGTTCTTCACTCTCCCCTCTTTGTGTTTTTTTTTTTCTGTTTGGGTCTTTTGGGTGTCTGAGAATCGTCTTGTATAGATCCTGCGATTCCACCTGATCCTCGATTCTCTGTTTGTGTGAGTTGCGCTCTGATCGCCCTTTGTGCCCTAGAGTTGCCCCTCTCACTTCGAGCGCGCCCCCCCCTTCCCTTTCGCCTCTTCGATATCCTTGATATCGACGCTCATCCTTTGAGCCTTTCATTCTCTGGACAATGCCACACACGGTGTCTACTGAGACCATGCCGACCGTTGTCGCCAAGGGCCCCTCCGGCGTGCCCCCCACCACCGAAGAGATTTCGTCCCTCCTCAACACTATCTTCTCCGCCGAGTCCTCCCAGCAGTCCCTCGATGGCGCATATGCCTTGACAAACCTGCTCATTCAGAGCGTTGGCTGTGCTGGCCTCCTGAACTACGACATTCTTGCCGAGACCAAGAAGGCCGCTGTTGATAAGAAGAATGGCGCCAAGCGCGAGAGTGCCATGCTCATCATCGGCGCTCTGTTCGAGCGCTTCCCTCGCGAGTTCCCCCTCAGCGAATATGTGTTCCTGATGCACGATGGTGGCATCTTCAACATTGCTCTGGACTCCCTGGCCGACAAGGGTGCCGTCGTGCGCGATGCTGCTCAGTACGCCATCGACGCTCTCTTCGGCGCTCTCAGCCCTGAGGCGATGGTCAACGCCCTGCTGCCTGCTCTGGAGAGTTACTTGAGCAAGGGCTCCGGCAAGTGGCAGGGTTTCGTTGGTGCTTACTCCCTCCTGGAAAAGATGGCCGTCAAGGCCCAACTTGGTAACGGCACCAAGGACGAGGAGCGCCAAAAGGACCTGTTGCGCGATGCTATGGGCAAGACCCTCAAGGAGCTCATTCCTATCGTCGAGTCTGGCATGCATGACTTGAAAGGTGAAGTGACCAAGCAGTCCTGCAAGACCATGAACGCCCTCACCACCCTCCTGTCCAACGATGATGTCGCTCCCCGTATCCCGCTCCTGATTAAGACCATGGAGCAGCCCTCTGCCCAGACTCTCCAGAAGGCCATCCACGCCCTCTCCCAGACTACTTTCGTCGCCATTGTCACATCGCCCGTGTTGGCCATGCTCACCCCTCTCCTTGAGCGTTCCCTCAACACCCCCACCACTCCTCAAGAAACTCTGCGCCAGACCGTTGTCGTTGTGGAGAATTTGACCAAGCTGGTTCACGACCCCATGGAGGCTCGTACTTTCCTCCCCAAGCTCCAGCCTGGTGTCAAGTCTGTCAAGGACCGTGCCTCTCTGCCCGAGGTCCGTGAATTGTCGGCCCGCGCTCTCGACGTTATTGAGAAGGCCATGAGCGACAGCAATGTCGCCACTGGTTCCATCATGAAGATCACCCCTGAGGAGGTCCTGACGGTGCTGGACGCCAAGATCCAGGAACAGGGCGGCCTTGCTGGCTTCGGCGACGTGAAGCTGCAGGAGGCAGTCAAGTTCTTCGTTGCCGGCATGATCCGCGAGGACATCAACTGCCGCATGTACGACCGTATCCCAGCCTGCATTGCCCCCTACCTCCGTGGTCTCATGTCGGAGGAGAAGGCTACTGCCGTTGCTGCTGCCGTGGAGGCCCACTACATCGCCGAGGACGAGATCAAGTACGGCAAGCCCGTTCCTGAAGACCCCAACGAGGTTGAGATCGTCAACGCCGACTTCTCACTCGCTTACGGAGGTATGCTTCTGCTCTCTCACACCAAGCTGCGCCTGCTCAAGGGTCACCGTTACGGTCTTTGCGGTCGCAACGGTGCTGGAAAGTCCACCTTGATGCGCAGTATTGCCAACGAGAAGCTCGAGGGTTTCCCTCCTCAGGACCAAGTGCGCACCTGCTTTGTCGAGCACAACCAGGGCGAGGATGCCGACCTTAGCATCTTCGAGTATGTTGCCAAGGACCCCAAGATTGCCTCCCAAGGCAAGGAGCACATCGCCGAGGTTCTCCTTGAGTTCGGGTTTACCGATGGCCCCGAGGGTCGCCAGTCTCAGCCCGTGGGCTCCCTGTCTGGTGGATGGAAGATGAAGCTGGCTCTTGCTCGTGCTATGCTCCAGAAGGCCGATGTTCTTCTGCTAGACGAACCTACTAACCACTTGGATGTGGCCAACGTCAAATGGTTGCAGGAGTACCTCAAGAAGCACACCGACATCACTAGTCTGATCGTCAGTCACGACTCTGGCTTCCTCGATGAGGTCTGCACAGACATCTACCACTACGAGGGCAAGAAGCTCGTTTCCTACAAGGGTAACCTTGCCGACTTTGTCAAGGTCAAGCCCGAGGGCAAGAGCTACTACACCCTGTCTGCCTCCAACGTGCAATTCAAGTTCCCTCCTCCCGGTATTCTGTCTGGTATCAAGTCACAGACCCGTGCCATTCTTCGTATGAGCAACGTTTCTTTCACCTACCCCAATGCTCCCAAGCCATCTTTGCACGATGCCTCGCTGTCACTCACCCTTTCCTCCCGTGTGGCTATCATCGGCGGTAACGGTGCTGGAAAGTCCACCTTCATCAAGATCCTCACTGGTGAGACCATTCCCCAGGGGGGTAAGGTCGAGAAGCACCCCAACCTGCGTATTGGTTACATCAAGCAGCACGCTCTTGAGCACGTTGAGATGCACTTGGAGAAGACTCCCAGCCAGTACCTCCAGTGGCGTTATGCCAACGGTGATGACCGTGAAGTGTTCCTCAAGCAGACCCGTATCTTGACTGAAGCCGATAAGGCTCAGCTCGAGAAGCACGTCGACTTGGGTGACGGCCGCGGTGCCCGCCGTATCGAGGCCTTGATCGGTCGTCAGAAGTGGAAGAAGTCCTTCCAGTATGAGGTGTAAGTTGATCTTTCTTTTGCTTTTCCTTATAACATCTTTACTAACATCATTCACAGCAAATGGGTTGGTCTCCTCCCCAAGAACAACACCATGATCTCTCGCGAGACCCTGCTGGAGCTCGGCTTCTTCAAGATGGTCCAGGAGTTCGATGATCACGAAGCTTCGCGTGAAGGTCTCGGTTTCCGTGTCCTTGACCCCAAGACCATCTCCAAGCACTTTGAGGATATCGGTATGGACCCCGAGATCGCCAACCACAACGAGATCTCCGGTCTTTCCGGTGGTCAGAAGGTCAAGGTCGTGCTGGCTGGTGCCATGTGGAACAACCCCCACTTGCTGGTGCTGGACGAGCCGACTAACTTCTTGGACCGTGACTCCTTGGGTGGTCTGGCTGTTGCCATTCGTGACTTCAAGGGTGGTGTCGTTATGATTTCTCACAACGAAGAGTTCGTGGGTGCCCTCTGCCCCGAGCAGTTGCACATTGCCGATGGACGTGTTGTCAGCCGTACCAACAACGCCGTTAGCCTGGACCGCTTCGAGGACAGCGCTCCCAACACTCCCTCCGCCCCTGGCACCCCTGCCACTGGCTCGGCTACCACCAGCGCCGCCCCCTCTGCCGTCAACTCTGGCGACGAAGGCGAACTCAAGTTCCGCGCTAAGAAGAAGAAGAAGATGACCCGCGCCCAGATGAAGGACCGTGAGGCCCGCCGCCGTCTTCGTCACATCGAATGGCTGAACTCCCCTAAGGGCACCCCCAAGCCCCAGGATACCGACGATGAGGCTTAAACGTGTCTCACAGAGCATTATGATTCGTTATCGCAAGGGGATAGCTGGTTTCAGTGATTTCTAGGCATCATGAGCACCATGTTAATGTTTTGGTCTGCATTGGATCTGATAGACGGTGTTTCGGCGTTTATGTTTGTTTTAGTTGATCTACCTGTTTTCTTTCTGGCATAGATTTAGTTGTATAGCCTTCGCCAGTATTGTACATGTGTTCCAGATAGACACTTCAGTGCATGTGCATCTACCATGCGAAGCAAAAGTTCTGTCAAACGTTTCCAATATCTTATTCCTCACTTCTCGTTTCGTGTAACATTTTATAGTATGCTATGCCGTTTTTATGTCCACACCTTCCAATCTCTGGTCTAATGGTCTCCAAGCTTTATGTCCAACGATGGGACCTAATTCCTGTCAATGGCATGTGCATGTGTAATATTTTCAATTGTATTGGATTCGTGAATCCATATAATTAAGATCTACGTTCAGTCTATGAAACAGCGCCTAGCCATGCTTTAAAAGATCCAATGTTCAGTAGAAGCAACGCAACTGCGGCCGATATTAAAACTCGACCACAAGCGGTAAATCTCGTGAGCTTCGCCCAACCCAGATACGGAACTTGCCCTCAGTGGGAAGCACCCAATTTTGAGAACGAACACTCCAATAGCTGAGATCCTTACGAGTCAGCGTCATCTTGACAGTTTCCGTCTGCCCGGGCTGCAACAAAATCTTCTCAAAGTTGCGTAATACCCGGTCTGGGAAATCGATTGTTTCACGCGACCAGCCAAGCCCGCGGTGTTCGGCCACATCTTCTGGGAAGGAGACGTATACCTGCACCACGTCTTGACCGGGTCGTGTTCCTGTGTTGGTTACTTCGACGGAGAGCTCGAGCATGGGCTCGTAGAGGGAGGGGTTTCCGCCTGGTCCACCGCCTGCGGAGGATGGCTTCTGGTGTTTATCGTATCCATCCGGGTATGGGTATGGACCGGGATTAGTTCCATCGTTAGTTACGATGTAGGGGTAGATGTATTTGCGAAGGGTGCGGAATTCTGGAGGGAACAGCCCACTGAAGGGGTGAGGTGGTCTGCTGTCGTATGCAGGTGGTTCAACTTCATTCTTTGGTCTTTGGGATGGGTGTTGGGTCTTCTTCTGTAGCTTTTCGATGCTGACGGCAGTGTAGTCAAAGGTTGTATATGATAGACCGAAGCCGAACTCGTAGCGCGGAGTGATGTTGTATCGATCGAAGTAGCGATAATCAATGTAAAGACCTTGGCTGAGGTTGACTTGTGGGACAACCGGGTCTTGAGTCTCATAGAGCACCTGGGCTCCTGGGCCATAGTCTTCCAAGCTTCGGCCGATAGTGTAGGGAAGGCGGCCACTGGCATCGACATCACCAAAAAGCACATCCATCAAAGCGTTTCCGCTCTCCTGGCCTGGAAGATTGGCATAGAGCACGGCGTGGACGCCAGGAAAGTCAATCCAAGACTCCATCACAACAGGGCCAATCGAATGAACAACGACGACGGTTCGGCCTTGGCCACCTCCGCAGTGGTTGGCAACTCCTTCCACGAGTTCAGTGCCATTCTTTTGCAGGAAAAGGTCATTGCGATCCGCATCAATGCCATCACTACGGATGAAGCCCTCACCTCCATCTGCATTCACGAAGACTAGACACAGATCTTGATCTGCGAGGTCCTTGAATCCAACATTGTTCGTCAAGTAACCTTGAAGATCAACTGTGTCCTTCGACCAAACAGTTTGCAGCGCCTCCCATGGACTCACCAGGTACGGGAAATCCACAGCACCACTGCCCCAACCAGAGGCCAAAGTTCCTTGGTTGCAGCCCCGGTCAGCACAAGCATTTGGGCCACTTCCTGGGCCTGCGTCTTCACCATAGACACCAACCCTGTATTTTCCAGCATCGCCGGTGACCTGTCGTGAGAGCGGGAGGGTGTTGTTGACGTTTTTTAGGAGAACAGTGCCTTCTGCAGCAACCTGACGAGCCACAATAGAATGGGCGTTCGCACCAGTTCCTTGCGCGTCGATAAATCTGTTGACCACCCCGGTAGCATCATTATCCGGGGAGCCTTCATGTAGATGGCCGATTCCCTCCTGAGTCCAGGATGAAAAGTTTGGACCGCCATTTCCATTCGGTGGAGGTCGCTCCCAAGAATCTTGTCGGAAATGGTACCAGGCTGCCACGATGCGGGTCACCATGTCATTCAATCGCTCCATAGGGACAGAAGTGTTTAGTGCTGCGCGAGTCAATTCACCTCCCCAGAGGGGAATGCCATCAGTCCAATGTAAGCCGTCTCCAGGCATGCTCATGTCCAGGCCCGCGATGGCACTGTTGACGCCCGAACGCTGAGCTAGCCAGTCCGACTGCACGAATCCTTGGAATCCCATTTCATCTTTGAGAATGCCATTGATTAGTTTACTATTCTCGCAAGCATACGTGTTGTTGACCATCTGGTACGAACACATGATGCTAGCAACATCGGCACGGACACTCTCAGCGAAAGGCCAGGCAAAGACCTCATGCAGAGTGCGGTCATCAATATTCGACGAGAGGGCGGTTGGAGTACCCCATTCGAATGCTTGGCGATAATGCTCCTGCTCGTTGCCTACAAAATGTTTGGCCGTCGCCATGACTCCGTTTCGCTGGATGCCGCGGATCGTTTCCGCTGCAGCTACTCCTTGCAGGACAGGATCTGATCCGAATGCCTCCCAATTGCGACCTCCCGCAGGCATCATCCCGAGCGGGCCCATGGCAGGGCCGAGGATGACGTTCACACCTTTCAGCCGCGCTTCCTTTCCAAGAGCGAACCCACGAGCTCGCATCAATTCGCGATTCCATGTAGCGCCGGTTGTAATTCCTGCAGGGAACGCAGTAATGTTGTGTGCATATCTGAGACCGAGCGGGCCGTCTTGGAGGCAAAGGGAAGGGAAATCAACGAGTTCAGCGGGTCCTGAAGCAGATGAATTCACATAAGCGTGTGTCATGGTGATGGGATGGTCGTCAGTCAGTCCTTACCAGTATTTCCAACACATAGTCCCATCTGCCAGCCTGTGCCAGTAGTGATGTTCACCTTTTCAGGAAGAGACATCCGTCTGACCATTTCTTGTGCCTTGACATAACTTTCCTTCCATTCTGTGCTTGTTCCGCCCAAGGGGGTAGGGTACCAGGGAATTGTTTGCTGTACATATGACTGTTAAACAGCTTATCATGGCAAAAAAAAAATGGAAAGTAAGGAGCACTCACAGTTTCACTCACTGTTGCGCCTGTCGAAGACCACGGAAAGCCTTTTATTGACAGCCATACCATCACAATGGCGATTATGCCAAACGCAGCGACATTCCACCAGGATTGCAAGTGAAACAGCGATCTCCAATTGAAGCCCTTGAGTTCCTCCTGGCCATCATTTTTCAATAACAAGCCCTTGTCCGCTGGGCCGCCCCAGTCGTCGCTCAGGGCCAGAGACGATCTGGGCGAATCCCCCTCCAAGTCCGTATCAAATGAGTCCGATAATGGTGTACGGTCCTCGCCTAGGAACTGTTCAATCCGCTTTGAGACGTCACGATCGCCCTCGGGGACATCGATCGTGGGATTCGGGTCGGTTGATTTCGAGCTCGAGGGTTGCGGGTCTTGCGTGAGATTCCCTTGTTTCAAGGGGAGTAGTTTCAAATTGGACTCGGTCTCGACCGATTCATCGCCACTGGATGGGGTGTACATCTCATGCGATCGTCCCTAGTTGGTTCCTGGTATCTTGGGGAGTACTGCAACGCGTGCTTGCAGCCTTGTTTAGAGGGCTTGACTAGTGAGGGTTCGACCTTGGCATGTGGAAAGGCTATTCAGTCCTCGTCCATAATTCTGCAGAATCTCCAATGGCGCATAAACTTGCGATGATCCCGACGCGTGCAAGACGTGAAAAGGGACGGTCACATGACCAGCTTATCAGATGTGAACATGGCAGCTTTTCAGGTTGAATGTTTAGAGTAAATTTGTATTTGATATCGTACACAGGGTTGACACCGATGATGGTATTCAGAGGCTGCCTATCCCAGTAGAAATTTATCACACATACATCACTGTCAGTCGTTATCCCATTAGGGGACCATATTTTGTTATTGATAGTTTGGGTATTATCTAGTGGGCAAATGCATATTTAGGGAGCATGACACCAGTCTAGCTCCTATGCCGCCCGACGCCCATAGGCCAATGGCGATGGAACCGACTCATTAGTTAGGCCAAACAAGCCTGATAGTAGACTCAGTAGGAGTATCTGGGTTTACCCAAAGAGGTAGGTTACATGCACTTCACTTTGAGACACTCCGTGGCAAAGCTAATAACAAATCAGTGGCTGTGCCCCTAGATCGAGGAGGTACTCTTAGTATGAGCTCGTAGAAATGAAGAAACAAGGTCATGAGATTAACTCCCGTCGCAATTATATGAAGTCGAGACCGATTCTCGATCGACAGATCAAACGGCACAACTGATCGTACAACATGCTATGAAGCCAGTGATGTAAAGCACCGGTGTGTCCTGAGACATGGTGGAGACCCTCGTGGAGTCAACCGTCACATCCTGCGTATCTCAGTGGATGTCCAAAGTTGTTCCTTTTCTGGGAGGGAATGCCGTCCGACCTGTCGATCTTCACTTACCTTTCTGCCTGAAACATGATATCTTCAGGGTCTTCATTGGGATCGCCACCTATACCGCGTCTCTTTTTTCTTCTAACAATCGATGATATCATTTGAAAAGAGAGTATGATAGCTAGCAAAAAGGGAATGAAAAACACAAAGCCATCACTACACATTAAACTTGCTAACTTGATGCTCTATTCCTGAATAGCATGGAAGTTGCTGGAATGCCGTTTTGTGTCGATCTGTGGAGATTCTGCAATTGTTGACATGTTCTACAATCTAAAACCCTGAATGGACAAAACTTCGAGTGGCTCAGCATTTAGTACTTTGCCACCCAATCAAGCTCTCGTGAAGAGTGTAATTGTCTCCATATTCGGAGTGGCTAAGCTTATGCACCTCTAGTCTATCTGCTTCCCTCCGTACCGACCCTGTATGATGTCGATCTTCTATACTTCTGTGCAGGTTGACCCGCTCAGTAGACCAAGCACGTCCCCCTATGTTCCAACTTTTATATGAGCTTGTCCCCCGTTGAATTGGAAGCATCTTTCTCGCTTCTCACACCGCAATTACCTCCACTTTCTTTTCAAAATGAAGATTTCCGCCCTTCTTTCTCTTGTCCCTCTCGTCGCTGCCATTCCCGGCAAGCAGGCTAAGCAGGCTAAGCAGGCTAAGAGCTCTGATGCCTCATTCGGCGTTATCTCCGCTCGTTCCGCTTCTCCCATCCATCTCCAGCCTCTCAACGCCGTCGGTGGCTACTTCTACCTCGGTGGTAACGCTCAGTCCTACTGCCCCGAGGGCATTCCTGGCTGCCAGCAGACCAACGAGACTGTGATTACCGGAGGCCACTTCCTGGTACGTATTCGCGAATTGCTTCCATGGGCAAATTCTATCAAACTTGCAGAGTTGCTAATTTCTACAGGACGTCATGGTCCCCGGTGGACAAGCTATCTTCGTCGACCCTAAGGGTGCGCTGCGCTTCACCTCTCCTCACTCCGCCTACGAGCCCGCTGGCTCTTCCGATGGCCCCTTCACCTACACCCCTGGTAACACCTTCGGCCACTGGTCCTACGAAGGCCAGGGTGCCTCCGGCTTCATGGCTTGCCCTACCAACGGCACCACGACCTACCGCCGCTCTCGCCGCTCCGCTGCCGCCCCCAAGTGGCAGGTGTACGCCGCTCTGCAGAACGCCACTGTCCCCTCCGGCAGTGTTTCTGACTGCATTGGATTTGATGCCCTTGCTGTGGCTGACAACTCCACTACCCCCGCTACCTGGGAGTACATCTAAAGTGTTTGAGCCTGGGGCTTGACGCTTGGGTGTATATGTGCAGTGAACATTAGATTTGGGAAGATACAACGGGGTACTTGGAGTATTGCTGTTATATATGTCTTCTAGGTTGTATAAAGATCGCGATATACATTGATTTTATTGTCCAACCATAGTCTTTCGTTACGATAACGTATTCGATAAGCGAGCTGGCCACCCCATGCGAGCTGGCCACCCCATCAAAAACGCGCCGCGTAATTAGACTGTCTCTATTCAACCACCTACCATGCCGCCAATTCGCTCTCAATGCTCTCAAAAACGTGTAGAGCAAGAGGGTAGGATCTTATTAGCTATTGAAGCTATTCAGAAACAAGAATTTAGCTCTGTACGTAGAGCTGCAGCGGTTTTTGATGTCCCCCGCTCCACGCTCTCGGCGCGTCTTAATGGCATCACCTATCGCGCCGAAACTCGCGCCAATAGCCATAAATTGACTGTTTTCGAGGAGGAATCGCTTTATAATTGGATCCTCTCACTCGACGATCGTGGAGCTGCTCCTCGGCCTCGTACAGTACGAGAAGCAGCTGATTTACTACTTAAAGCGCGCGGGTCAACTCCACCTATTACTGTCGGCGAAAAATAGGTCGAAAACTTCGTTAAACGGCACCCTGACCTCTCTACTCGATTCTCGCGATCGTACGACTACCGGCGGGCTTAATGCGAGGATGAAAAGGCGATTTTAATGTGGTTTAACTTCGTGAAAGCTACGATCGAAAAGTACGGCATTGTCGGCGACGATATCTACAATTTCGACGAAACTAGCTTCGCCCTCGGCCTTACGGCTACTGCGAAGGTTATTACAAGGAGAACGTACGGTCGGAGAGCCGTTTTGCAACCTAGAAACCGCGAATAGGTGACCTCAATTGAAGCTATTAGTGCGGGAGGGTGGGTGCTTCCGCCATACGTTATTTTCAAAGGCAAGGTCCTTATAGAGGCATAGTTCAAGGATACCAACCTCCTATTAGACTAGCGCTTCGAATTGAGTAATAATAGATAGACAACCGATGAAATAGGTCTTAACTAGCTCTAAAAGCTTTTTATTCTATCGACTACAAGCCGGACGAAGGGGAGGTATCGTCTTCTTATCCTCGATAGTCATAGCAGCCATCTTACGCCTCAATTTAACTCGATTTGCTCTTAAAACGATATTATACCAATCTGTATGCCGTCGTATTCCTCTCACCTCCTACAACCTCTCGATATCGGCTGTTTTGGGGTACTAAAACGGGCGTACAGGGAGCTAGTAGACTCGCAAATAAAGCTTTGCATTAGTCGTATCGATAAATACGACTTCCTTACAGCTTATCCTCGGGCCTAAAGAGAGGTATTTAAGCCGGAAACTATTCTTAATAGCTTCGCAGCTACTAGTATCGCTCCTTTTGATCCGAATCGCGTGATTTCGAAGCTAAATATACGCCTTATTACTCCTCCACCTCCTCCGAGTCGAGGAAGCGATTCTAGCCGCAATTTTACGCCGAAAACCCCGTATATAGTGAAGGACGTACGCCGGCAAGCTTCCTCTATTAAGAAAATGCTATAAGAGGACCCCTCGCGCGCCGAAAAAGCCTTTGAGCAGATCGTGAAAGGCTACTATCTAGCTATACACGGCGCTACGATTATACGCCAGGAAAACCGCGAATTACGTGCCGCCAATACGAAAACAACCCAGAAAAGGAAGCGTACGAGGAAGCGAATAGCTCATAAAGGTGGAATATCGGTTCTAGAGGCTATGTCAATAGTTTCAGGACCGGAAATAGTTCATGAAGCTAGCTTAGGTCGAGATGGAGCTGTATCGCCGACGCCGAATCGGACCAATAAGAGGAGACCACAACGATGCAGCCTCTGTAAAAACCTAGGACATAGGAGAAATAGGTGCCCGGAGATGTCTGAATAGCTTCAATTTTACTGAATTTATGTTGTGGTTGAAAAATTCAATAATAATGGTAGATTTAATAGGTGGGTGGCCAGCTCGCATGGGGTGGTCAGCTCGCTTATCGAATACGTTATATGATGTATCAGAAGTACACAACAATGACAAAACTTAAACCATTCTATTTATTCTATTGACAAAAATAAGCTCATACTCTCATCTGACGTGATTTTCAGACGATAAAAAAGATTAATACAAAGAAAAAAAAAAACCGAAGAAAAAGAAGTGAGGTGAAGGGAAAGGAAAAGAAATGGAGGGAAAAGCAAGCAGATGGAACATGAGATCGCCGTCTACTCAGGTGAGAAAAACAGTCTTGACCACTGGTTATAACGAGTGAATACCGGTACTCAAGTCTGGGGCAATTACCATTTAGGTACTGCCTTTGGTCTTGTTGGCTTTAGGAACGCGAGCCAACCAGTAGATACCAAGTGCAACAACAATATTGAATACCAGGTAAGCCCATATGATGCCAAAATTTCGCCAGGCATCACTCCAATAAGAAAAGACCTGGGCCAAGAAGGTATCGGTAGAGGACATAGAGCAATACGAGCACGCGCTCATTGCATCAGGGTTCTCAATATAACCTCCAGTCCGAGAGGCATAAGAGCCCAAGTAATCAGAGCAAGTCTGGTTCGCCGGAGGATCGAAGATCAGTGTTTCAATCGAACTGCATGTAACAGTTGTCCCACTGACTGCTGTGGAGAGCATGCCGGATACAAGGTAGGTGAACGGGGAAAGTCGGTACATGAAGATCCAGAACCCGGGCATGGCTGCAGGTGTAGAGACAACACTGAGAGAATAATATGAGTAAAAATCCACGTGAAGAAACATGAGAAGAGAGAACGTACCCGCAAAAAAGTAGAAGAAGAGAGAAGAGCAAGTTAGCAATGTTACCGCCTGTCTCCGCATTTTCCACACCGGCGACAACCATGTGCGAGAATGTAGATGTAAACCACAAGAAGAGCAGCAAATACAAAAACATCAACGCGCCGCGCTCATGTACAGCATCGGTCATCTCGGCATTCTGATAGAGGCCAACCGGGTAGTACCAGCAGAAGAACATCAAGACAGCAACAAGGAAATTCCAGGGGAGCTCAACCAGAATATTCGATGTCATGAACACCTGCCACGAGTACATCTTAGAGTGGCGCTCGCGGACCTCAAAGATAGATCGTTGAATTATGAAGTTCGGCATAATCTGCTGGACAAGGTTTCCAAAGATAGTCATCAGCATGAAGATACTGAACATCTGGTTTTGAAGACCCTGTTGAGTGTTTTTGGCATGGAAGAAGGAGAATCCGTTGTAAAGGGCTGTGAGGATAGAGAGAACGAGTTTTGAATAAATGTACGACGGAGTGCGCCAATACTGCGAGAAGACTCGAGACAGGCATTCACGAAGCTGGACACTTGTTGGGGATGCGAATTCACGATGTTCCGATTCAGTTTCAGCTTCTTTGGGTTTCTGAGAAAGGGTTGATTTCAGCTCTCCCAAGTGGTTAATAACGGCCTCCTTTTCAGGGCTGCCATTCCAAACTGTTGGCCAGTCGATATCGCTGTGGGAACCAGGAGCAGCACCAATAACGTCCAGCATCCATTCGGCTGGATTTTCGCCCTCAGATAGTGCATGACCGCCATTCCGGATGAAATAGTCCGCTAAGATCGAGGAGTTTTCACCAATCTGTCCGAAATAGACTGTGCGTCCTCCTTTGGCAAGGAACATCAGTCTGTCAAACCGCTGGAACAGCATCGCGGACGGTTGATGGATAGTACAAAGAATGGCCTGTCCATGCTTCGTGAGAGTTTCAATCAGATCCAGGATTGACCAAGAAGTTTGACTGTCCAAGCCCGAAGTAGGTTCGTCCAAGAAAAGCAACAATTGAGGTCGAGCTGCCAATTCCACACCAATAGTCAAACGCTTTCTCTGCTCAACATTTAGTCCTGAAAGCTGTCAGTACTGATCATATAGTAGACGTGCATAAGTGCACAGAACAATTGTGATAGGATACCTTCACCTGGAACACCAACCACTGCATCTGCATATGACCGCATACCAAGCAGTTCCAATACTTCCTCGACGTAATCCAACTTTTCTTTCCGACTGAGATGGGCAGGTTGTCTCAACAAGGCACTGAACTGGAGAGCTTCTCGAACCGTGGAGGTAGGCAAGTGGACATCTTGCTGCTGGACATATCCGGTTTTGCGCTGGAAGGAATCGTCTCGGGGCTGTCCATCAACCAAGACAGAGCCACTTACGATACCCATAGTGACACGAGTTGCAAGGACATCAAGCAGCGTAGTCTTTCCCGCACCGGAAACACCCTTGGAAATAGTCAGCAATCATAGCTAGGTTTTGTTGACGCATAGTACTTACCATCAATGCGGTGGCTGTGCCGGGCTTTACCCATCCGTTCACATTATCGAGGATACGGCGCTCTTCAGTCTTGATCTTAATATCGTAGCACAGGTCTTGCCACTGGAAAATTGCAGTTTGACGCTGAATATTGGCACCAGCATTCTCATTCTCTTCGTCCGCCCGGTAGGCTGCATCTGGCGTAGTCTCGGCATCTCCCTGTTGAGCCTTAGGTTGATTTCCTCTGCGGAAGATCAGAACCTCGCCCTTGGAGGCAGCCTCGGAGATGTACTCTGTAGCCAGTAGATAAACAAACATGAAGAAAATCATGAAAGCAAACACAATACCAAGATTGCGCCACAAATGTCCATTGGTATAAGCATATGCTGTTTGCAGATAAGCGTCTCCGTCAATGAAGCTATCTCCGGGAGTGGATGAGACCGTGGTGCAGATCCTGTTGATGGGGTCGATATTCTCATATCCTTCCCCAGAGGGAACAAAAGTAGTACACTTGAACTGCCTGTTTCGGAACTCATTGACCATCATGCTTTCAAAAGCATAGCCGATTGGATCGATATAGTTCATCCAGCGAGACCAACCTAGCATATCACGTGTGGGAATAACGAAACCTGTATAAATGACCAAACCCAGGATCAGAAGAGCAGCAGGGACCAGTGCTTGAGCGAGTGATCGCGAGGCAGCACCGAACGTGCGGAACACCATAGACATGGTCAAAGTTGTTACAATCGAGAAGAGCCAGAAAATGAAAAAGGCACCTGGTTCGCGCTTGAGGTTGGACAAGAAATAGAGCGGGAGATTGAATGTCACCGAATTCGTTAGCTTATATGGAATATCGCACAGCATGGATGCCACTGCTTCCGTAAATGGATGATAAAAGGCATATCGAGATTGCTTTTCCACAATGGGTCTTTGTGCGTAGAGTGTCAAGATCTAAAATTCTTGTGTTAGAACTGACGCGACGATTATTGGGATATTGGATGGCTTCGTGACATACCTCAAGGGCACTGGCAAATGCGGCAAGCAGAACTGCATAGAAGAGAAGAACTCCTCGCGAAAAGAAGCTGGATGTATCCGCGGGGAGGTTGTAGAACACACTCCCCAAAATGAGAGAAATAAAGAAGTTACCGAAGAGGGCCGAATATGTCAAAGTCATATCGGCCTTAAGTCGCTGGAATCCACGCTTCAAGTTGAGGTTGATCTGCTCCATGACCGAGAGCGTGTAGGGGGATTTGGGGCGTCTAATAAGTGTTAGCAATAAGCCCCAGACACGAAGAATAACCAAAGAGTGACTAACTGTTGCTTTGACTGCATTAGGCGGCGTGCTTCACTGAAAGTGGTCAAAGAATGTCCACCGATAGGATGTTCCTTGTCAAAGGCATCAATGTCCTGCAGGAGACAAGCGCATTCTTGGCTACTATGCCATCGATGCGCAAATTCAGCGGGTGTACGAGGCACTTTGCCTTCAAATCCTGGCTTCACACGACGTTCGGTTGCACTGGTCAGGGAAGTAAGGAAGTCCGCTGTGGTCTGGCGCGAAGGGCAGTCAAAGCCCATATTGGTGAAGAATTCACGAGCTTCACCAGTGGGGCCGAAGTAGATTTGCTGGCCCTCGTATAGCACAACTACTTTGTCGAAGACCTGCGAAGAAAATGTTGTTAGTTGATGTGGGGTTGGGACACCGGCATCATCTAAGCTCACATCATAGGCACTCTGCGAGGCCTGGTAAATTGCAACACAAGCTGTAGTTCCCGCATAATCACTCATTAAACGAAGGTTCTTGCAAAACTCCAGCGCGTTGGCGCTGTCCAAGCCTCGAGTACTGTTGTCCCAGCACTGAAGAGGAGCTCCGCTCAGAATAGCCTCCGCAATACTCACACGTTTGCGCTCACCTCCACTGACACCTCGCACAAAATCATTGCCAACTCGAGTGTTGAATGTATGTCGCAGTCCTAACATAGCCATCACCACGTCACGAAGGTGCTCAGCGTATTGTTTCCGAGTTAGGCCTTCGAACCGCGTGCGAGGCGCGCGTGCCAGGGCTGCGAATGTCAAGGTTTCGCCGACTGTGAGTTGAGGAAAATGAACATCGGTTTCAGCGCTGAAGATGGCCTCTCCACGGTATTGCTTGTGCATCGTTGGGGCGGAAATTCCTGTCGTCTCATTAGTTGTCCGGTAAACTTCATCCTCTTAACTTCATGGCGTACCTTGGTAGTTTACATAGCTCTCATCGTTGACGTAGATGCCGTTCATCTCACCAGCGATCGTTTTCAAAAAGGTTGAACAGCCACTAGATTTAGGTTAGACACTTATCAAACGGACGTATAAAATGTTCGTGTGAAATTACCTTCCAGGGCGGCCTAGTACCACTAGCATCTCTCCACTTCGAACAAGACCATTGAAATTATTCAAGATCTGTACTTTCTTTTTGCCGCTGCCGACAAGGTTGCGAACAAGACCACCAATACTCAAAACTGCATTGAAAACATCCTTCTGATAGTCAGTTGGGCTTCCAAAACCATGCACGTGCAGGTTCTTGAAAGCAACACCGGCAGAGCGTTGTAAAAATCGCTCGGGATCCTGCGACTGAGCTGCAATGAGAGCTCGAATCCAATCTTTAGGTTTGAAGAATGGACTGTCAGGATGCCAGGTGGTTTCCTTGTCGTCCTCGAAGAAGGGATTCTTCGCTTGGGACGAAGAGAACCGAGTGGAGTGACGAGTGAGCTGCCTCACCATCTCCTGGACTTCTTCCTCGATGTCATCTGGCTTTTCATTATCCGATTCATCCATCTTGGTCTGAGAAGACGAAGAATCATCATGCGGCCCAAGCTCGGCTCCCAGACGCTTCTGGTACTGGGCGCTGTCCCCAGGGGGTATTCCCCCAAAGACTGACATGATTGATGAGATAGTCTTCAGTCGTGCTTCTAGAAGCGAGAAAGACCAGTCTTTTTAAAACTCCTATCAACCACAGCTTATAAATTCTCTTCCGTGGGTCTCCGTAGGCCTCTACCCCAGGGGTTTACATAGAACGATCACTATACACTAGAATACATATGGAACCCCCCTATCAACCTTTGCTGTTGAACATAAGGCTGCAGTGAGCCCAATATAAAATACAAGGCTGTCACAATACTAGAGAGTGGGTCAAATACAACCGGAAACAACTGATCCGGACCGAAATATTCGGAGCTCTGACTAGATCTACCCGACCATATGGACTAGGGTTTCATACGAAGTAGTTTCAAAGGGGTTCAAGTTCCGATGTAATGATTATTTGTAATATGGAGCAATTGTGGAAATTCTTTGAACGAATCATGGAAAGAAATTAAGAATAACTCAATACTGGTCTCGAATTTGTAGATTGTAAAACTATACTCAGGAGAAGAGAATGAACCGCCCCAGAGGTATTAAAACAAAGATTGTCCAAGGCTATTAAACTAATGATTCTGAAGGGAAGTGATGTGAATAGAAGGGCCCCAAAAAGGGTTCGGTCAACATCGGCCACGTCTCGACTGTTCCAGTATCAAGGGACAGGTTCAGCCCATTGGAATCGTTCCCAATATCCGTGGATATGCAACTATCTTCAAGGAAATAGTTGTTTGGGCTTATCCGAGGTTCGCTATTGATGATGTCGACATTATTGCCCATTGTTGTCAAGCTAGCTTCCTCATATGTATAAAAACTGCTGTTTGGAAACAATTGAAGATGGTCATCAGTCCCTGTGGTATCGAGACTTGGCGGCGCCGAAAAGGCAAGATCTGGATCTACCTTTCCGCGTTCAAGTTGATCTTCTGGTGAAAATCCATTCAGATCGCGAGGCATTGGGAAAGGCTGGATGTGGATGGATCCCTGAGGGCCGGGGGATGTTTTTGATCGCTGCGTGCATTCATCCATGTGTTCGTTCAACCCTTGCTGTGGCGTCTCGTGTTCGCCTTTACTGCACACCCTTTGCTCTGGATCCAAGACACCTAGAGCAGTGAGTATGTCGTGCGTAAGAGGTTGATTGTTGGTCTCGTGCTTCAATGGATCCGCAGGCCAGCCTTCTCCGATCTGTATGCATTGGTACAATTTTTGAATGCCATTAACAAGCCACCTTTGCTGCTGCTGTAGAAGCTGCGCATATCTATTGAATAAGCAAAACATTCACCAATCTAGAACTGAAGTATGAATTATGGCGCTTACCCTTTAGGATACACTTTGTCATGGGCTTTCTTCCGGTCGCCATATATGCAAATGGCATTATCGCCTTGACATCTCAAGCAACGTGTGGCTCCATCACACTTAGTTTGTCAGACAAGGGCCCCATGAACCTCATGTAAAACGGGGTTAAGTACTTCATACCTTTATTTTCTTCAATCTACAGCGATCGCAAGCCTTGCTTGTTCTGCTGCGGACACCATGACCAGAGCTTGGTGAATTCCTGGCTGACGGCAATATGTGATGTGCCTTCATTATTCAAGGGGCACAATAAGATTGTATACAAAAGAAAATATTGTATTACTAGGCCTGGCGGTAGATTTTTAGTTACAGCCCTAGATGGCGAGCTGAAAATACGAGTGAAAATTCTTACGAAACTAGTATAAGGTCAGCGGCACGAGCCCAAAAGGAGACACAGATTCCATGGTAGATTTGCAATACCGACATACCATTGAGTATAGTTCTGCGGCTCTTAGGGGATCAAACGGATCTCAAGTGTCCCGGTGTCCCGAGTGGTATCATTACAACTTGTGACTCCCATGGAATATCGCTGCCACACGTAGCTCATTTCAACCTTGTCCCTTTACACAACAACGCTTTGGTCTTTCGCGATTATTCTTAGGATGGAAAGATCACTTCAGCTGTAATAATGTTCCATCGCAGCAGATGAGATCAATCACGAAGCGTAAAGGAAAACTACTCTTGACTGAACACTAACATAGGGTGTGGTATGCACTACAATTGACCAATCGGAGAGGCTATTCAAGATCCGGCTGTACCATCGTTAGAGCAACCGGTAATATTTGCATGTATTAAACAGAGTCACAATTAGACTTGGCAAAGTGGGTCGAAGCTTATAGAAATATGAAATTTAACGCTTATGTCCACTTTTCACTGCACTACTATCTCTCTGCCTAGACACTACTCAGGTAGATCTTCGGGGTCGGATTCATTATTGATAATATTTTCCATCTTTTCGCGCCAACCAATCGTATAAAATATTGGAGGGCGGAGTTTAAAATTCCGCCCA
The DNA here is from genome assembly GCF_028974205.1 of Penicillium antarcticum. Classification (NCBI taxonomy): domain Eukaryota; kingdom Fungi; phylum Ascomycota; class Eurotiomycetes; order Eurotiales; family Aspergillaceae; genus Penicillium; species Penicillium antarcticum. Next base: position 3,094,478 of record NW_026695304.1, on the reverse strand, counting down.
ACATTATCAGTACACGATCGGCACGACAACACTCCGTGAAACGGGGCGACACAGTGCTTCTTTCCTCATCCAGATAAGAGGACTCCGATACTCACATGTTTGATGACAAACAATGTATCGTGGAGTATTTCGATCGTACGTGTATTTCTACGGGTGGATCTGATTTCGATTTTGTGTCGATCCCTTTGGGTTCGGGAGCGGCCGTGAAGGGATACGGCTGCATATTGTAGAGCTTTTCTTTCTACCGTGAGTTTCTTCTGTACGCGTATGTTGAACAGCATTGGCGAAGGTTATGTATTTAGAAAGCTAGGATAGCCTGCCAACTCTCGGAATCTACGGAAAGCTCAGCGAATCGACCCTTGCCATCAACGAGGCTGTGTTGACTCTCAGCTTAGCGGTTGCAAACCCGTAGGGCTGAAATTGACTTTCATTACCGCACCAGCAGAAACATGAAGCGTCAAAGCGAGGAACTTGAGACACTTGTACTAACAAAGTATGCGATGCGAACGCCAAGCGGGTCTATACGGCTTCAAGCAGATGCAGCCTCCCTACACTAACACTATAACCCATTTACATGATCATCATCGGGATGCACTCACTTTCTTCTCCCTTGAAGAGCTACGTAGAGGAACGATGGATTGAAGCAAAGTACAGCATTTGAATTGAATTCATGATATTTGATGCTGGATAAATTCAAGATCACAATCAGAGGGCCCAGCCCAGTCTTCGGCACGAAGAATCCTCCTCGAGACAACCATTGATCCATCACGTCTTGGGGGGGGGGGAAAGGTTGATAATCATCAGATACTTCACATCACGCTGAGCATCATTCATCCATGTACCGGTATTTTACATGTTTCGGTGTCTCTGCCATTGCTCCTTAATTCTGCATTGAGCTTCACACCGAGGAATTCGCTTGGCCCTTTGAGACTCCTGAACATAAGTCGCAGCACGCTCGACCAGACTCGGCTCACTTCCCAATGCACCCTTTGTCATTCCTGAAATCACTGTCGAATTGGTATTCTCGGATTTTTTGATGGAATTCGCAGCTCGCTCAATCAAGCCTGGCTTGTTCCCAATCCTGCCTCCCGTGAGCACCGAGATCAGCTTTCCATTGCAACATGGGTGCCTCTCATTTTGGTGAGACGAGACAAGCTCTGTGTGGTTTGGCTGAGGAGTAACCGGAGCGCACCGTATATATTTGGCTTCCTGGTCAAGATCGGAAAATACCAACGGCGCGACCTTGGGTGCATCAATGGAGTTATGAGGGTATTGGGCAGCGTTGCTTGGATGGCTGGCTGGCTGGTTGACATCGACATGGATTGGCTGCATGTACTGGACTGTCCCGGTAATTGGCACATGTTCACGTGGTACACTCATTTTTTGTGCCTGGTTCGGTTCATTTTCATAGGCGACACCAGGTGGAAATTCCGATTCTTCGTAGCTCGGCGGCGAATCATGGTAGGATGTCTCATCCATCCTCCAGGCTGCCTCAGTCTGATCGATCTGGCGCTCCAAATTGACAGAGTAGTTTGACTCGCTATATGCATCCCAGTTGTGTCTTATCCCGGGGGCTGGGCTGGTTTCCTTTTCGATTGTTGCAGCGTGAGCTTCGGTAGATTCACCCTGCTCATTTTCGGGAACAACAGACAGGTCCGTATTCTTATAGTGAGCTATTTCAGTGTCGGCGGCTAATTCTGCATATTGTTCGTAAATGTCCTGCTCAGCAGGAGTCGGCAGCTCCGCGTAGCCTTGGACGACAAGTGCTTCGGCCGTATTTGCGTCGGCGAAAACGAATTCGTGGCTTTGATCCATGGTGAGATTTCGCGAGGGGGAGTGGTCATCATGGGATGTGTATTCGGCTGACTTGTTGCGGGCTGAGGAGAGGGCTTCAGAGGCGAGGCCAATGCCTGACCCAATGAGTTTGACAAGATATTTACCCATGGTGAAAGATGTCAAATGGATGAGAAGATGGGGTGCCCGATGGGGGGAAAGTTGCGCCTCTTATGCCGTACCCACAGCACACTGGATGTATTTTGGTGCTCATCGTCCATACTACAAATGGGGCTGAGAAGGTTGATCGCGATGGATTCACGCTAGCTCGCAACTCTAACTCGAATTGGATATGATCGACGGGTACAGAATTAGGCTTTAGACCCACATTCACCATCCTGATTGGGTTCCTGCAGAGGTTATACAGTAGCGCGCATCAAATTGGCCCCCAGTTGGGGGTGGCAGTGACTGTAATGAAAAACAGTTCGTTTATTTCTATCTCTTGCAGGTATCGACATCCAGTCTCAATATGCAAGGGTCATAATGAGTTGAGTGTTCCGGAGGTACTGGAATATGTTTTTACACAATCTTTCCTTGTGGAAAGGCGTTACGACGTTATATGTTACCCAAGTAAAAAGTAAAAATAATTGTTATACAACGATGCTAACTTCAAATTGGATCAGAACGTTGACCAGAAAACAAAGAAAAAGGGTATTCATCATCATAAGTTAAACCAAGCATTTAAAGCTTAGCAGCACTGCCAGCCGAGGAGATCTCATTGTACAGCAAGCTGGTCAAGAAATCGGCATAGTCCTCACCAGTAACCTGGCCAGCAAAGTACCGCGCAGCAAGCTGGTACTTGTTGCCCTTGGGTCCCTTGGACGCGAGGCTGTCGGCCTGCTCCTGCAGCAGACGCAGGGCAAAGGCCTTGTCCATGCGCTTGCCATCAGAGGTAGAGACGTTGTGACGGGTCCACTGCCACAACTGACTACGGGAGACTTCGGCAGTGGCAGCATCCTCCATCAGGTAGTTGATGGGCACACAGCCGACACCACGGAGCCAGCCCTCCATGTAGCTGAGACCGATGTTGAGGTTCTTGCGGATGCCTTCCTCGGTGATCTTGCCGGGGACGTTGGTGTTGAGGAGGTCGTTGGCGGTGATGTTTACTTCCTCGCGGCGGACGAACAGCTGGTTGGGAGTGGGCATGTACTTGTTGAAGACGTCGGAGGCAATGGCAGCCAGAGCCGGGTGAGCAACCCAGGTACCATCGTGACCGGCGCGCACCTCACGCAGCTTGTCAGCACGGACGCTCTCCATGGCCTTGTCGTTGGCGGCGGGGTCGTTCTTAATGGGGATCTGGGCGGCCATACCACCCATGGCGTGCACACCGCGACGGTGGCAAGTCTTGATGAGAAGCTTGACATAGGCGTCCATGAAGGGGACAGTCATGGTGACATCGGAGCGGTCGGGGAGAACAAAGTTGGGGTGCTGGCGGAACTTCTTGATGAAAGAGAAGATGTAATCCCAGCGGCCGCAGTTGAGACCGGAGCTGTGGTCACGGAGCTCGTAGATGATCTCATCCATCTCGAAAGCAGCGGTGATAGTCTCAATCAAGACAGTACCACGGATGGTACCACGGGGCAGGCCAATGTAGTCCTGGGACAGGTTGAAGACATCGTTCCACAGACGAGCTTCGAGATGAGACTCCATCTTGGGGAGGTAGAAGTAAGGACCAGCACCGCGGGCGACGAGCTCCTTGGCGTTGTGGAAGAAGTAAAGACCGAAATCAAACAGACTACCGGAGATAGGCTCCCCATCAACAGTGAAGTGCTTCTCATCCAAGTGCCAGCCACGGGCACGGGCAATCAGAGTAGGCAGGGTGCGGTCAGTCCGCAGCTTATACTCCTTACCACCCTGCTTGAAGTCGACCTGGCGACGAATAGCATCATACAAGTTAACCTGGCCATTGACCATGTTATCCCAGGTAGGAGCACTGGAGTCTTCAAAGTCGGCCATGTAGGTCCAGACATCGGAGTTGAGAGCGTTGACAACCATCTTCCGGTCAGTAGGACCAGTGATCTCAACACGGCGGTCAACAAGACCAGGAGCAGGAGGAGCACCCTTCCAAGCATCATTCTCACGGATGTGTTTTGTCTCGGGGAGGAAGTCGAGGAGGTTGCCCTTGTCGATCTCGGCCTGGCGGTCGATGCGGCGCTGAAGCAGGGACTTGCGGGTGGAATTGAAGGTGCGGTGCAAAAGGGCCAAGAAGGCACAGGCGTCCTTGGTCAGGATCTTGCGGGCATCGTTGTTGATGGAGCCCAGGATGGCCACATCCTTGAGCTGTGTTTCGACGAGAGACATGGTGTATATATACTAGATATGATAAGGTATAAGGTATAGATTTAGTGAGATTCCATGCGCAGAGAGGAATCAAGGAGATCAGAGAGACCAGAGAATCAATTCAGATAGAAATTAGAGAAAAGTTAAGTTATAAGAGAAGAACAAGAGGTATATATGGAATACGTCACTGAGCCGCGGTAGTGATAAGCCGACAATCGATTAACCGGTGGTCCGAACTTCGCAGTCACCAGTGAGCAGTTAGGCTAGTGGCCTGGACTTTTCCTCGGGAAACTCTTCCTCTCGGCCGACATCCCCCGTTTCCCCGTGTTTTTCTCTGTTCTCTCGCCGCTCTTCAAATACTCGGCCTCTCCCCCCACTCGGCACACGCCGCATACCGATTCTTATCACTCCGGTTAGCAGTTATATCGTGTCAATTGCTTTGGGGACCTGCAATTATATAGGGTTGGTTTTTTTTAGAGTCAATTCTCAAAAACTCTCTCTTCTCCTGCTTCACCCGAAAAGGTGTATATACCCCGGAAATCCAATCAGCCGCGGCTTTTCTTATGCGTCGTGCTTCATGCCCGATTTGTCCCGGGGCATGTGATGTCACATGTGAACTATGAGTACAGAGATATGAACATGCTAAATATTGACATTCAGGTCTAGACTATGTACAAGCTATCGTAAGGGTATCCTTCAAACGGTCTCAATGTATCGCTTCATTTCCCTGCAACACAGTCAGCAAGCGTCAACTTTAATCCGGGGCTAGAGAACTTACCAATCAGTCACTGCCTCTTCCCACAAGCGCACTTCATGTTCCCGAGTACCAGCAAAGTGCTCCACGAATGAATCTCCAAAAACTTCACGTGCGACGCTCTCCGGCCGACTGAATGTAACAATAGCTTCCTTCAACGACTTGGCCAGGCGCACGCCCTGGTCGCTGGCACCACCCATGTCCTCGCCGCGGGAGAGGGGCGGCACGGGGATCTCGAGTTTCTGCTCAACTCCGCGCCACCCCAGCGCCAGGATGGCTGCGAGGACAAAGTGCGGGTTGGCATCAGCGCCAGGAACGCGCACTTCGAACCGCGTCGCCTTGGGGCTGGCGGTCGGTGGGGTGATAAGACGGATCGACGCGGCCCGATGCTCCAGTCCCCAGGAGACTGTGACAGGAGCCCAAAAGTTCTCCACCAGTCGCTTGTAAGAGTTGATAGTCGGGGCGAGGAGCGGCATGATATCGGGGAGGCCGACCAGCAGACCAGCCAGGAAATGGCGACCGAGGTCGGAGAGGTGAGCAATGTCGGGGTAAGCAGGAGACGGGTCAGGAGTATCACGAATGAAGGCATTCTTTCCGTCGGTGTTCACGAGCGAAATGTGCATGTGTCCGCTGTTTCCAGGCAAGCCCTGTCGGGGTTTGGCCATGAAACAAGGCGTGATGCCATGTTTGATTCCGAACGATTTGACAACGTATCTATGCGTACACGGTGGTTAGCAATGACGATGCAGCAGAGCTCTGGAGATCATACTTGAACAGCCCAGCCTTGTCCGCCATGTCCTTTGCTTCGCCAAATTGTAATGCCTGTCTTGATGTTAGCCCAATGCGACAAACCCAATGCGACACTCAGCCTCGTCCACTTACGGCTTCGAAGACGCCCGGTCCACTCTCAGTATGCCATCCCTCAATATCGCACCGGAACTGCTCGCAGGCGTCAAAGATGCCATAATAATAATCTTGGTTGTGGAGAGGACGGGTGATCGAGTACCCAAACATGCCCTCTGTTATTGGAGGCAAGGCATCGGCGGGATGTGTCTGGAGGAAGGCTGCAGTTGCAGAGGCACCCTGTTCAGGGGTAGGGTGAGGGCCCGGTGCACGGAACTGGTAGAACTCATATTCGGCTGTGAATGTCAGCAAAGCACCAAAAGACGTCACTCCCACTTGAACATACCACCGGCCATGGCCCGGTAACCCGCCGCCTCGGCTTTGGCAGCAGCCGTCTTCAGCAAACCCCGAGGACAAGCACACACGGGCTCCCGAGTATCAGGATCGAGGAAGCTTATCAGGAAGAAGGGGACATTGTTCTCCCATGGAATGCGACGGAAACTGCGCAGGTCAGGGACGGCGACGAGATCCCGGTATCCATTCTCCTTGTTGCTAATGGCCAGCTCTTTGAAGTATGTTGCGTCGTGTTGATCCCATCCAAAGATCACGGAGCAGAACCCAAAACCTTCAGTCAAAATGGAAAGGAATTTGTTCTTCTTCATGAGCTTCCCGCGCAAGATGCCATCAACATCTACACCAGCCACCTTCACCTTGGTGTCATGCTGGAGGATCTCGGCGATGTTTTCACGGGTGACCTCGGGGTCTGGGCTCGACATGTTGAGGATATAGAGAAGGGAAGAAAAAAGTGAGAAGCGAGAAAGTGATAACAGGAACAGGAACAGGATCATGTGAGACGCAATTGCCAGGCGAGCTGCTATCAGCGGCAGATAACGCCTTTCCGCTTTCGGAAGCATATCGTCACCGCTTATGTAACATCCCTGCCCCGCGTAACAGCTGCGGTGAGTATACAGTACACACTTTGATCCTACTCGTGCTGTATCATTCTACTCTTATCCCACAATGACTGCTACTCAAGGTCGTCTCCAGGGCAAAAATGCCATTATCACCGGTGCCGGCGGGTATGTTTTACCCTCTCTCCTCCACAGCAATTGACTAACCGGGTGAATAGTGGCATCGGACTCGAAACCTCCATCCTGTTCGCTCGTGAGGGCGCTAACGTACTTATGGCTGATGTCTCCGATGCTGCTCTCGCCAAGGCATTGGCTAAGGTGAAGGAAGTTGTTCCCTCTGCCCCTCGGTTAGAGTCCATCAAGTGCGACGTGTCCAAGGAGTCCGACGTGCAGGCCATGGTCGAGTCCCAGGACAGCTGGGGCGGCACTGATGTGATCTTCAACAACGCCGGTATCATGCACGCCAATGATGCGGACGCCATCGACACCCCCGAGAAGATCTGGGATCTTACACACAACATCAACGTCAAGGGAGTCTGGTTCGGCAGCAAGCACGCCGTCATGAGTTTGCGTCGTCACAAGAAGGCCCGTGGCAGCATTATCAACACTGCCAGTGTGGTTGCTCTGGTTGGTGCTGCCACCCCACAGCTGGCCTACACCGCTAGTAAGGGTGCCGTCCTGGCCATGACTCGCGAGCTGGCCATCGTGCACGCTCGTGAGGGTTTCCGCTTCAACGCTCTGTGTCCCGCTCCTCTGAAGTATGTATCACTGTCTTTTCTTGTACCACTTTTACTCATGCTTGTATAGCACCCCCTTGCTGCAGGACTGGCTTGGCGAGGACAAGGAGAAGCGCTTCCGCCGTGAGGTGCACTTCCCCACCGGCCGGTTCGGTGAAGCCATCGAGCAGGCTCACGCTGTGGTTTTCCTGGCTAGCGACGAGAGCAGCTTTGTGAATGGAACTGACTTTGTGGTGGATGGTGGAATGACCAAGGTATGCATGACGTGTGAGCGACATTCTTGACCGCGCTAACGAATCACGTATCACAGGCCTACGTGACCCCTGAAGGCCCTGCGACCGCTGCGCCTCAGAACAACGGTCTTTAGCAGACCTTAATTTGACCTGATTGACCTTGAATGTGGAATGACTTGCAATTTCTTCTTTATTTTCCACATTTCGGGTTAAAGTATACATAGATAGTGCATATGTGATCGAACATATGATACATGTGATTTAATTATGATATGATTTGTGCAGGTTTTAGGCGTAGATCAGTTGCATGATGTGGCAGTGTAAGTGTGGTCTGATGACCAAGTATAACAACCTCGGGATCCCCGGCTCTCGAATCGGCTCTCCACGTCACGATTCCCCCGCATTTACCGCATTCCTCTTCCGCTAAACCGACGCCTCCTGAGAGCTTCAACTTCCCCTTTACACACTTTCACCCTTTACACAACACATCCAAACCCAAACTCTGTACTCAACCATGTCTCAATTTGCTTTCGGTGCCAACAAATCCTTCAACCACCCGACCGGGCCGAGTCTCAAGCCGAAGAATGGCCGCTGGTAAATGGCACAAGACCACCCCCTTCTACATTACGACTAACGTTAGTCTTTCAGGCTTATTCCCCTTATGGCTACAATTGGTCTCGGTATGCTTTACAATCCGAACAATATTTCTTTTCCGGAGAACAGTACTAACAAGCACGTGCAGGGTTCGGCGCATACAACTACTACATCGAAGCCAAGTCTCGTCGCGAATATGACCTAAAGGAAGAAGAGAAACGCCTGGCCAAAAACCAACAGCTCATGGACGCATACGGCGACAAGAACAGTCTTCACGATGTTCAGCACGCCCTCGAAACCTACCACGCCCAATGAAGGGGTGAGGGTCTCTACATTCGTTCTCTACTTTGGGATGCTGGCAGTCACGAAGTGAGGTCGTTCGAATGATTATTTGCTGCACTTTTTGCGTGATTGGGAGTTTGGTTTTGTGGGTTTCTTCCGGCATCCCGTCACATCGGTACATGTACGGTTCACATTCGGCGTTGAGATCTCCAGGATGAGACTCATGATATTTTTAGCTGTTGTACACTAAGCCGAAGTTGAGTGTCTGTCTTGACATCGAAATTGAATATTGTTTGATGTCAACATGTGTTGTCTTCTTGCTCCGACCGCGTACTTGGCCATGTTTGTATGTCACCCGTAGTAGAACATTGGCCTACGATGTGCACCTACTATACAGGAATCAAATGGTATATACTATATCTCATCGGCCCCGATGTCCTTCCCCAAGAAGAATGAATAGTAAAATACAAAATTATATAGGCGGATTTGTGGTATCGCCTCCCCTGCTGGAGGCTCTGCCAATTGACCAAGCAAAGGATTGGGAAGAGGACTATAGGCCATAGTATGTATGTTCACCAGATACTGAAAAATTCAGTCGAATCTGAGGTCAAGATTCAAACTTATGAGAGCCGACCGCGTCTGAGGACTCAATGCGTCTGTAGGGCGTGTATTGTCAGGATTCTTCGGTTTCGACCAGGGAATACCGAATCGAGTTGGCTGGAGAGTAAGCGGCCGAGAATCCTTCATGCGCGCTTGAATAATCTCAAGGCTTCGATCCGGACCAGGCATAGCTGCGGCAGTACGCTGAGGAACATCAACTAGAAATTTAGTTCTGTCCAAGTTGCCCAGTGTGACTATGAAGGCTGCAATCCTTCCTCCAATGTTTTTAGTTGGTATATGGACAGATACAGAAGAAATATAATGAAAAGAGTGTATCATTCAACTATCTAAGAATTGGTCTTTAGATAGAGGCCCTGAAGGAAAAAGAGTTCTGGCAAATACGGTGCTTAGGGCAAAGTTGCCCTATCAGCGCCATGACGAAGCTTGGTAGCTTCCCTATATATAAGCTGATATGCTTGTCCCAGGCGTATAACTCCCAAAAGAGGCAGTTTCTTATCTCAATATCTTTTGATTAGGCCGAGGTAATATGTTGTTAGAATTTATCAGGGTAGACGTGTAAGCCAAGGTTAGTGGCCATACGAAATGCCATGCGAAATACAACCACCCAGAAGAGGAGCAACCACAAGCCATATCCCGGAAAACTGCTAGAGTGATGCTTGGATTGTAGGAATCGCAGGCGGATTTAAGGTCTCCATGGCTAGCAAGGCCTTTGCCTCTGCCATCAAACGGGTTGGAAATTCCTGGAACGACTCCCTGGGAATATCCGGGCTCCACACTCTAACGGATGGGCTTAGGTATATAAATCGACAGCTGTGCATTAGAAAAACTTAACGAGGATTGAAGAGCAACGCGTAGCGGATCGATGCCCATGCGCAAGTAGAGGCTTATCTCTCGCGAAAGCGGGGCGGTTTATGAAAAGAAATTCGGATGCAGCCAACATCAATGTAGCTATAACGAAATACTATCAAGCTCATTCGATAGATTCATTAGTGACTGGGATGCATCTAAGTTCATGAATCCCAGGTCTTTGTGTAGCAGGATTGCCAACCGATTCTTGCCCGGTATCTGCTGCTCGTCTTTTGTCTGTCGATGACAATGATAGCGATGCAATATACAGTGGCTGTGCCTAAGGTACATCTCCATGTATAGTCCAATGTGACTGACGAGAAAAGCTGGAAGAATACCGTGGCTAAGATCACGAGCTGTTCGGAACTATGAACATTCTTGTCAAAGTTGGTGATTTTCCAAATGGAGCTCTTAAATTATATGGAAACTAATGAAAATTACTAGTCGGAGTCGGCAGTGCCATGAGAGGTGCTACCAAGCTTGGTATTGCAGCTTGGAAGCGCGACTTCAAGCTCAATATCATAAGTATAGTGCTGATGAGCCGTAATACAATTGCCAAGATGAGGAAGAATAGACGTGTCATTGTGTCATTGTTCATATAATATGTTTTCTATAACGTATGCCTTCTCTTATGCTCTTCTAATGAGTTAGTGTCTGGGAGCGGGAATTGCCAACTTACACCCTTTCGATGAGTCCAATCGAGATGATAGACAATAGCTCAAGGCAACCGGTCATTCTTTGGATGCCTCCGTACATTCTTTCTTTAGTTTCATGGCAATTGTCATTAACATCCCACTCTTCTGCCTAGAGCTGCATAGATAAGTGAGTATCTTTTTAGTGCTGGTCGACCGATATAGGGGACCACCTAGTCTATTATGGAGGCCAAGCTGGTTCTACGGACGGGTAAAGGAGGTGGATGTTGACTCTTTGCAGAATATGACCGGAGACTGTCACACCAAGATAGGGTTGAGGTTTTTATGGCCCTCTGATATGTTCGCTCGGCGAAAGGTTTCTAGAAAGTGGCTCATCAATTCTGTCTGAACCTATGTCATATCGCTATGCAATATGGTATCGCCCTTGGTCCAGCATTGCTTATGTCGTCGGGCTCGTAATAGCCGTCACTAACTACGTCCTTCAATCATTTCTCGGCCTGTTAAGCTTATATATACTGTAGCAAACTTACGCTTAGGTCAAAAGCTTGTCAATTGAATACCCCTGATAGCTCCTTGCTATGAACTAGTACGTTCCTCGTATTACAGCTCGAAATGCACAATAAAAGTACAGGGAAAGCAGGAATAAGATAATTAAATTGTTTTTATGTCTTGAAAGCCACAAATGGTCGCTAATACGTTATTTATTACGGGTTATGAATGTCCATGAGGGTATTTCACAAGAGTCGGATAATCCGGGTCGGTCTAAGTAATCAAGGGGCATTCCTGCTCACCAGGTAGTTTATTGCCGACGGCTATGATTGTCTTCAATGCCAAAGTTAAGGAAGGGACGTCCCATAAAGAGGCAATCTGAGTTGGAGTACCCTATAACATCCGGTCAAGTTCGCGGTAAAGGAAAAGGAGAATGACTGTCATGTTCTCTTTACTATACGGAGTTGAGTGGTCACTTATGAATCCGTTATCTTTCTGCGGTCGCAACGCGCTATATTAGATATTAAAGCCTCCAGAGACACACTATATTGGTGCAATCAATTAGTCAACTAATCGCATATTGAGCCAATACCTGCCATTCTTATCGTGGCGACTTCCGGGGGTTGAGTTCTCACTCTGATTCGTGTGCGGCTGTAAGGCTATGCACTATTTGGTAAGTCCATGCGAAGATCTACAGCCTTCGACTTCAGCTTCTGATACTACTGATACTAATGTTACTACTGTCCATCTATCTTCAGATGCAAAGCTTCCCCGCATGTTGCGGAGCTATCCGCAGTTTGGAAAGGCCATCCTGTCTTGCGGATACTTAGACCCCTTTCTTCCCTTGAGGGTTCCACGTATACCTTGCAACTTGAAACTCGACTCACGATGAAGGAAACTCCACTAGAGGGTGATGATGCCCAGTTGGCGGCGATGGGCCATCGGCCCGAACTCCAGCGAAGTTTTTCAACATGGTGAGGTGGATCCACAATATGGAAAGTCCCATACTGATGCTTGTCAAGGTCAATGCTAGGATTGGCATTTGCTGTTCTCAATGTAAGTCAATCTTTACTTTTGATCAAAGCCTAGCTGACCATTCAGTCATGGACAGCACTTTCGGCCAGTTTATCGATTAGTCTAACATCTGGTGGAAGCACAAGTGTGATATGGGGACTCGTGACGGCGGGATTCTGCAACTTATGCATCGCATGCTCGTTGGCGGAGTTCCTTTCAGCATATCCGACGTGCGTGTACTTTGCCATGGAGCGTACTTGGGTATCGTTGACTGACATTTTGCAGAGCAGGAGGGCAATACCATTGGGTTGCAGGTGAGTCATACTTATTCTTTCATCACTTCATCGACTATAACTGACAAATACAAGCGAGTATGTCCATTAATTGACTGTTCTGATCACTACTGACAGAAACAGTCGCATGGCCCAAATGGGTACCGATTCTATCTTGGATCACAGGCTGGATCAATGTGGCGGGCTGGGTAAGCTCTCATCGACCTTGAACCGGCTCAACGCTGATAAGTCCAGGTTGCCCTGGTCGCTACAAACTCGCTACTGTCAAGTCAACTTATCGTTGGAATTATCTCCACACTTCACTCGGTACTTGTCCTCCGCATTACTACCAACTTGTGCTAATGCAGTACATAGACCTATGAGCCGCAACGCTGGCATCAATTCCTCATTTACATTGGACTGACCATTGGTTCATTTGTGATAAATGCTTTTATGAACTCCATTTTGCCGGTAATCTATCGCGGTGCTTGTACGTTCATATTCTTTATTCTGTGCTATGATGCTTACACTCGACAGTTGCGTGGTCTATTGGAGGGTTTGTGGTTGTATCTATCACAGTCCTCGCATGCGCGTCTCCCAACTACAACTCCGCCTAGTATGTTCAAACGTTCTCTTGATCTAAAACATAACTCTCTAATTTTTTTTAGCTTCGTCTTCTGTGACTTTGTCAACCAAACAGGCTGTATGACTCCCTTCGAACATTGATCTGATTATTCTAATTGAAAACAGGGCCTGATGGAGTCGCATGGCTTCTTGGTGTACGTTCTTTGCATGCAAAATAATCGCAGCTCTTGTACTGACCGACGCCCAGTTACTTCAAGGAGGCCTTGGTGTGACCGCTTTTGTAAGTGTGGACTTCTCATTTGTCCCCAAGAATACTCAGCTAACAGCTTGCAGGATGCGGTTGCACATATGATTGAAGGTAACGAGATTTTGTGCCAGTCAAACGTATAAGCTAATATGTATCGCTTGTAGAGGTACCCAATGCCTCAATCGAAGGACCCAAAATCATGGTTTCCTGCGTCGGAATCGGCACAGTGACCGGATCGATCTTCCTCATTGTTCTTCTTTTTGTGGCTGGCAACATGGAACAAGTGACAACCTCGGCAGCTGGGCCGCTTTTGCAGATCCTACTCGATGCAACGAAGAGCAACGCAGGTGCTATTTGCCTTTTGATGTGGGTGCAACGGAAATCATAACGTTATTCTCATTCGCTGATTGCAAACCCCAGGCTTCCTCTTGTATGCTTGGTTTTCGCTATCATCAGCGTTATGACTACCAGTAGCCGAATGATTTTTGCTTTTGCAAGGTAAGACCCCTTTTATCCGAACACGGAAGACCGATACTGATCTTTTGTAGAGACGGTGGCCTTCCTGCTTCTCGATTCTTTGCGACAGTGCACCCTACACTCAAGCTGCCCCTCAACGCACTCATGTTGAGTGTTGTTGTGGTTATTGCATTCGGATGTATCTTTCTGGGATCATCGAGGTAATGATTTTTTTTTTCTTTTCTTTTAGTTGGGACGATCTAATGGTGACTGACTGAAACCAGTGCTTTCAATGCGATTATCTCAGCTTCAGTCGTTGCACTCGACCTATCCTACGGAATTCCCATTGCCATCAATTGTCTCCAGGGACGTCGAAGAATACCCGAGCGAAAATGGAAATTGCCAAGTGCGGTTGGATGGTTTGCCGATATTGTGTGTTGCAATAGGATCTTCCTTTCATGCAAAATGGGATTTCTAATGTTGCACAGGTTTCCTTATCTTATATCAGTCTCACCACTGTCTTATTCGTTTTCCCTCCATCAAGCACCGTAACGGGGAGCAGCATGAGTGAGTTCTTCACATCTACCTTGGTACAAAAGTTTCGCTAAGATTTGAGTAGACTACTGCATTGCAGCTTTCGCTGTCATAATCATCATCTCTGTCTTCCAGTGGATCGTTGACGGAAGAAAGAACTTCACCGGTCCTCGCTTTGATATGACAATCGATGCCCTGGATGCCATGCCCACAGAGCAGGAGCCCAGTATACAAGAGAAGTGAAGTTCCATTCCAAATGTGGACAGAGACATTTGTTCCTCGCATTTATCGCCTATTTCAACAATTACCCTCTAGAGGTCCACCACCAGCTAGAATAGATCCAACTGGTTCAAACAAGACCTGGAATGAACCTTTTAGTCGAATGATGCCACTCCTCCCATTTCTTCCCAAACTTCTGCCTCAACATCTCTTCCTCATCTCGCACTCGAATTATCAAGACCCAAAAACCTAACGCTGCGAGTCCAGCGATCACAGTAATCCCCCACCCATGCCAGGGAGATAGTGCCGACGTAGGAATCCAGCAAGCAGGTGTTGCATCCCACCGCAAAAACAATGACACACACCCAATCGCTATCATAGCAAAGCCCGTATAGCTGGGATGTTGGATCCAGCCATACACACCGGTTGTCACCAAATCAGCCGGAGCAGCCAATTGGAAGGTGAAACTCTTGCCAAGTCCCCCATAGGCCGAGAGACGAATATAAGCACCGATATATATAAGTCCCAGGGTAGACACAGTAATAGCATTCCACGCGAAAAGGTCCGAGTTCGTGTTCCTTGACAGGGGACATACCTGCGGCAAACGAGCAGGGGCGTAGAATGGACTTACTGCCACGAGCGCATGATACATGACAGCAGTGACCAGAGTGCGACGCACAATGGTTGCGAAACTCCCCACAATTAACTTGATGCGATCAGTCCCGTGGCGATCTTTTTGTATCGGGGGTGGATTTGGCGGCGTGGCGCAGAGTGCGCTGAGGTAGCCTGCCACTGTCATTGCAATGGCAAGCAGTGTTGAGCTTGTTTGATTCATGATTATCTCGGCTTTCAGGGGAGTTGAAGAGCACAAATCCGAGAAGACCATCAACCGAGGTTGAGAGACGCGAAATCACGAGTTCCGACGGGTATTCCCCGACGCGTTTTTGCCGTGTGAGTGTACCTCTTAGAATTGCCACACGTCTTATTACTCAAGCGACTGTGAAACCGCCCGTCACGCGATTTCAAGTGTGTTATATGACAGGATCTCAGAGATCGAAATTTAAGGGATCTCTTTCGCCTGCTGTGTACTATAGTGCGCCGGAAGCTCCAAAAAGCTTCCTAGTCGGGGCTTACTTTTCTGTATACTTACAGATATTAGCCAACCTTTCGTTTCAACCTGTGACTCAGAAGTAGAGGATCACAAGTATTCCCATTCCTTCTCTGCCATTGGCCGAAACCCGCATACTCCCTTTTGTCAGCGACTGAGTCCCTCAGTCCTTGTCTAATATTTACGGTACAGTTTCGCCCTTCTCCGCTGTTAGTCCGCTCACAATCTTTGCTTGATGCATGCTACCCGGCTGCTCTCTGAGAAGCGCCAGTGGTTATTTTTATCCTTGCAGCCGCTATTTCCGCGGTAGACGGCACCAACTCGTATGGGACTTGTCTTTTAGCATTCGTTGCGGTGTCCCGTGCTCGTTCCAGTTGAGCATCTCTGCTAGTATACTGGTGTTCTTGTCTTGAAAGCGCGTGTTAGAATGTGAAATGCATTCAGAAGGCTGCTACCCAGGCGGACGATTTTGGCCCCCAACCACCTTCCAAGCTTGGAATAATGTTCGTACTATTGCAATCATACCCCTGCTAGTATCTAGTAAGTGAAACAAGCGAGCCGAGCTACTGCAGCACGAATGCGTCGGCTGTCCCACGAGGGGAAACGGCAATCGAATCTCTCTAGGCCGCCGCTCGTCCCCTGACATTCATTCCAGCTTCTCAATCCTTATCTACAACGGCCTCCTAGACATAACAGCAGCGCATACTCCAGTCCTCCTCAGATTTGCCCTGCGAGTAACAAGAATAATCTTCACCCGAAAGATACCCACCGCATTAGCAAGCTATCGCTCAACATAATGTCGGATGTGGGTGACATGGCTGAACACGCTGCTTCAATGACGGTTAACGCAGGGTCATCAGACTCTCAGCCGGAGCTCTATCGAAATAGTGGAGTTGCTGAGATTCATGATGAGACAAATCACTTCACCGTCAGAGTCCCAGTCTCCGGTCAACAAGAAGATGTTAATCTTCAATCAGCAACGCCGGGGGCAGAGAACGGCAATCAGGTAGGAAGCCTTACGAGACGCATGCTACAGGACCCTAACGACAATCTATCAACTAACAGCATCCTCGACCTCGTCAACAGCCAAAGGTCTTTACCGCGCAAACCGGTGAACCCAAGCCATCTCGACCTATCAGCATGATTTCAAGACCTACATCTGTCGTAGGGTATAGCTGGGCCTTTCCACTCGCTGGAATTCCAGAGATAGAGTATCCAGCATTGGAATTCTTCTCCGCTGGGTTTCAATATGGTCTTACAAATGGCGTTCAAATCGCAGAGAATTCTGCCTCGATCCTTAAGCAGCTGCTAGCCCGCCAGAACGCGTACAAGCTCAAAGGCGACCCAACAGCTGACCCAGAAGCGGCGACAGAACTTATCAAGGACTTGAAAAAAGCAAGCGAGTTTAAATTCTCGAGCGCTAAAACGATTGCGTTCTTAGGAAATTCCGGGGAAGGGAAAAGCAGTTCGATAAATTCGTTACTCGACATTCCGAATCTAGCGGCAGCGGTAAGATGCTATGTACTTATCTAGTGCGAGGCGTTATTGACTCCAACAGGCGGACCTCGGTAAAGCTTGTACTTCCATCGTCACCGAGTACAGACAAAGGAGGCTCGGTCAAACTGAACGCTTTATGATCGAGGTAGAATACCTCTCAGATGCGAGTATCAGAGACCACATTCAAGAGCTAGTGTGGAGTTTTCGTCGCATGATCCTCCCTGATGTGGCTGCGAACCTCGTGAGTCCAACCGATTACATAAGATATCAACGGGAATCGGAACAGGCCTGGGCATCTCTCAACACGGCCTTCGGCCATAAAAAGAAGTTCGATCGAGAGTTCCTCTTGAATCAGTCGGAAGGAGCATTTGAGCGTATCACAAATCTGCTATACCAGTGGACTGCCTCCATTCCATGGCCAGAAGGTGGTAAAAATGGCAAGTGGACAGCATTTGCAAAGACTACAGATGAATGCTATGAGATGACCAGGCTCTTTACGCATCAAATGATGTGGTCTTTCACGAAAATCATTCGGTATGTCGCTTCATATCTCCGCACAAGTTGTTGCTGCGCTCTGATTCTGTGTCATCATATTAGAGTATACACCGATGCTCCCATTCTGAGGACAGGTTATGTGATCACAGATCTTCCAGGTACATGACGCCCATTTTATCAGGGGAGGAGGAAAGTAAGTACTAACGTTATTGCAGGCCTCCAGGATACAAATCTTGCGAGAGTGAAAGCAGCTCAAGAGTATCTTACGAAGTGCGACTACGTGTTCATCGTTGTCCGGATTCAACGTGCCATCACCGACCAGTCGGTGAAGTCTTGCTTGCATGCTGCCATCACTCAAAATGTCCCTCTTGGGGCGGATGATTCTCCCAGAAAAGGATTGAAAGTTGCGATAATATGCACCAAATCAGAGGTCTTTTTACCCCCATCTCCATGTGATTGGTTTATTAATCCTTTAGCAGGATATTGACATTGAAAATGCGGAAAGAGAGCTCATTGGTCCGACAATGTTCTCTACAAAAGGTCTAGATTTAGCCATTGAGGAAGCCAAACAAAGAAAGCGTTATGATCAGCAGCGTGATCTTGAGGAGCAGTAATTCCATCACCATTATCTTCACGGTATTCGATCGCTGATGTTCGGTAGAAAAACAAGCCTCTACATAGCAGCGCGCAACAATCACGTCAAGGAAGGACTTCAAGCCGCGTATGCTGAACAATTCAAAGGCAACTCCTTGAATGTCTTCTGTATATCCAACAGTCTCTATAAGAAGCGACTCGAGGTACAAAGTGGAAGCAGCCCCATGCTGGTCAATTCAAGTGGCATTCATGAACTGCGAAGGTTTTTTTATTCAATGGCTGCAGAAGCGAGGTTCCATGACGCCAAGCATTTTCTTCGAGTTTCGTTGCCTGGTATATTGAGTGCAATAAGTTTGCGCTGTATGCATGAGACGCTTCCAGAAGCCAAAAGATCTTCAGACAGTCTTGATGTGGCTGATATCCTTGGCTTCGAGAGCAAAGTGAGAACGCATCTCTTCTAGCAAATCTTCATTGAGTACTGATATTTACCAAAGATACTCCTCACTATCGACAATGCGAAGAAGGAATTTGATGGAATGTTCCGGGAGCTGATTCTCGAATTTTTCGGTTAGTTTTAAGTAAAGGGGAATCAACTGACATGCAACTGATGCATTCTACAGATCAGCGCCATGCAGTTTGGAATGAAGCCGCCGTCACTCGGGGCTTAAAGTGGGCTCATGTAAACATTCCGGCACATATTGGGTTTGCATTCAAGGTTGCTAACATCATTCATAGTGGCCGTTGGGTAAGAAACCTCGAGAAATTACTTCTTTACACTCCGTGCTGTTCTTCGGGGCTCGCTTAGTCGCAAGAACAATCTGAACTAGCCACAGCTAAACATACTCTCATGACTTTAGTCGAACACACCCAGCTCTGTCTTAACTACGGTAAGGGCATAAGCAGTACCACTGGACAACAAGTGAATTGGAATAGCGAGATTGTTTGGAAAATGCGCACAGAGCTCGAATTTCAATGGGACCTCCTTGTTGAAGGGATTCCAAAGCTGTTCGCAAATCTTTCGGCTCTTAACATGATAAATTTGAGGGACCTGAAGCTCAAGCTAGCCTGTAAGTACTATCGATGACACAGGGCAGTTCTTCATATCGATTGAATAAATCTGCAGGCAATCGTTTCCCCTATCCAATGGTGCACAGCATTGATTACAGAATCGAAGAGATTATGGGCTTCGTTGAGAAATCACAGGAAGATTTGAAATCAGAAATTGAGTGAGCTTTGAATTGCTGCTAAGAAAGCGCTTGCTCTAATCCTTTTTTTTAGTGCAATCCGCGCGAAAACCATGGAGACTAATGAAGCTTCCTATGTTATGAGGGAGATGATACCTGTTTATCGATCTGGGATCAAGCATGACGGCTCGTCTCTTTTCAAGGCCAACTCGAAAGTCGGTCAGGAGGTAATCCAGAGTGTTTTGGAGAGTGAAACTCTCTTCCCTAATATCGCCAAGGTGGTTACCGAGGCTGCCGCAGCTTCATCTCAATTGGTGTTCAAAGAATTGAGAGACACTTTTGCAAGGGTGTGGTGTCACATCATGAGTGATGTCCACTATGTTCTGGTGAAAAATGAAATGGACATCCAAAACGAAGAGCGTATGAAGCTAGAGGAGAAACAGTATTTGGCACAGCTTCAAGAGAAGCTGAAGCGCTTGGAGACAAAGTACAAAGTTGTTCTTGACTCTGTTAAGCACTATATGGAATCTGATTAGTTCGGAGCAACAGAAAGATCAACCTGGTACAATGGCGTCATTGTGTTTATCTCTATATTTTTCATGAAATGGATGTCTTGTTTTGCCTCCACAGCATAATGAGCTATAAATTTATCTCTTATTAAAATGACACCCTCGCCCCCCTCCTCTGCACATGCTTTACCTTCATACGAAAGATATATTGCGACACGGGCCATAAGTCTGTGCAGTGGGCAGCTTTCTGTAAGTTTATGTTCAAGGATTGGCTTGAATGATGTATATTTCTTGACGGTTGAAATAAGAAGCCCAGCACAACCTCCAAAGAATTTGCTCCCTAAGTATTTCGACCATTGACCGAGTTTAATTTCATTGAAGTAACTGAAACATGAAGAACATAGCCAAACATCTAAACACTATCACCGTACTTTTCACATTAAAAGTCCAAAGACAAGACTATCACGTGAAGTTAATACACGTGACTGGAGTATACCACGTGACCGTTATCGCCATGTGAGAAACGCGGAAAAGCCTATCGCCGAGAAAAGTTGCTTGGAGATCAACTTCATTTTTGTCTTATCGGATCATTGGGATCGTCGTGAAAATGGAGGGACATGCACAAGGATATCGAAATGCAGGGGAATCTCGCAAAGCAGAACCAATTCAGCCTGTTCATGTTGCGCCAAAGAAGGCTGTCAAGTCATGGGTACACCTTTTGGCAGGCGCGTAAGTTTCCCATCTGTTGTGTTATCTACACGATTCTGACATATTTCATATAGGAGCGGTGGAATGGCTACTGCCATTGTAACTTCCCCTCTCGACGTCCTACGAACACGTCTCCAGTCCGACTTCTACCATACCCAAAACACAGGCGTCAACCAGTCACGTCAAGGATCGAACCATAAAACGATACGCATTGTCAACTCTATATATCGCGCCGAAGGATGGCGGGCTTTCTTCCGAGGCCTTGGTCCCAGCATAGCCGGTGTAGTTCCAGCGACTGCCATCAAGTTTTACGTCTACGGCAATTGCAAGCGCGTCGGTGCTCACCTGATGGGATACACAGAAGACTCTCCACTGGTTCACGCCCAGGCTGCAATTTGCGCGGGGTTGGCAACATCCACAGCAACAAATCCGATTTGGCTAATCAAAACACGGCTACAACTCGACAAGACAAGCAGCGGTGGTCGGCGATATCGCAATAGCGTGGATTGCATCAAGCAAGTCTTACGGAACGAGGGTATAGCAGGTCTATACAGAGGAATGAGCGCAAGTTATCTTGGCTCCATTGAAACGGCTCTACACCTGGTGCTCTATGAGCGCCTGAAAACTGGCTTCAGCCAATCGCTGGCAACCACCGAGGGAACGCGAACTCCTGTTTGGGACGAAGTCTGCCATTGGATAAGTACCAGTGGCGCAGCAAGTTCCGCTAAGCTTGTGGCTGGTTTGATGACATATCCCCATGAGGTAAGCCATCGAAAGCAACTGTCTGAGTCTTAGGTTTTTAACATCCTTAGGTTATCCGAACGAGACTGCGCCAGGCGCCACTGGAGAATGGCCGGCCTAAATATACGGGCCTGGTACAATGCTTCCGTCTTGTCGCCAAAGAAGAAGGTATGGCGGGCTTGTATGGAGGCCTAGCTCCCCATATGGTCCGTTCCTTACCGTCGGCCATCATCACGCTTGGCGTGTATGAGTTTGTGCTGCGGGCCATTGGCGCCTAAGTGGCGGCTAGTGACTAGCCCCATTGTAAAATATACCTTTGTACATTATAGAGCTGGTTGTGTAATTCTAGGAGCGGGAGCAACCGTAGATTCTTGTATTATATTGAGCAGGATTCATTCAATTGCAAAAATACCTGAGTATCCTATCATACGCGCATTTTATGGTTCATAGACCAGGGCTGAGCTTCAAATTAGAAGGTCAACCAGGCCAAGATACCAACAGTGCCAACCATAGTCCAGAAGGAAACACCCAAGGACACACCCGCTCCAGGCTGCGTGCTCTCCGCAGTGGCACCAGTCTCAGTAGCAGTAGTTGTTGCCGAACCGTCGCGTCCACTGGCCTTTCCTTCTCCAGTGACATCTGCCTTAGCCGAAGCAACAGTGACCGTATGGTATACCGCGTTCATAGAATGACCAAATTGCCAGGTGAATATATCACCGCTGACCGGGGTGGACACCACACCGTCCTTGTTAAATAGGGTCTTGGTGCCATTAGATGGCATGCTGCTCGGCTGGTAATAGTTGCTGATGGCACCGGCATCAGCACGACCATATCCTAAATCGCCTGCACAATCATATGCCTCAAGGTATGGGCCGCACTCTGCCCAGTCACTAGGTACAAAAATTGCATCATTCCACTCGGTTATGCCAAGTAAAGAGGGCTTCGTGTCGGGGCAGGTGTCGTAGATACTGCGCAATGGTTAGTGGAAATAGACAGTCTATTTAAATGGAATGGCTTCAACGTACGCAGAGATAATAGCACTCATTCCGCAGCACATACAAGCTTGGCCGTAATCCGCAATCGCATCGGTCTTAGTGATTTGATTGAGGTTGGTCATGTTGTTGCTGCACTCCGTCATCTGGAGCGCAATCAGATGCTCCTTCTTTTCGATCTTTCCAAGGTTGCAAGAACAAGCATCGGGGGCATCATCGGGTGCTGGCCAGAATGGGACTGTATCATAATTGGGATTGGTGCAGAGCGCAAAGAAGTCACCGACGGTATTCTGGTATTCGCAGGAGTAGACCTATGTACGTATTAGGTCAAGTGGTCAGAATCGAACTGCCATGTACTGACCTCGTTCCAGCAGCTTGCACTAGCGCAGTCAATTTGGTGTGCGGATCTCTGGCATTCACAGGCATTGATACAATCCATGCCCAGACTGGGGCATTGCTTGTTCATGCAGGTAACACTTCCACCGCATGAGTCGTGACACGCTTGACTCCCACCAACACAGTTATTGTTCACACAACTTGTGTACTCAATATCAGCATCCTTGTAGCAGGAAGTCATTCCCTTAGAATCGGTACACATCGACGTGTCAAAATAGCCAACTTCCTCAGAAAGCGCAAAAGTGGCTAAAGCCCCCAGAACGAAAAGCAAACGCGATTGGGACATCATTGTTGCAAACAATTGAAATCAAAAGCAAAACTCTCAGACCACCAACAGCCAGGCACATGGCTACTTAAAGACATGATCGATGTGGCTGCAGAATCACTGGACCCTGTTTACCCTGTTCCTAGCGCGGACACCTGGAACGGCTCAAATCAAATCGCGAGATGCATTGCCAACAATCCTTTCTCATCGGACTATATCGAATCAGTTTGTTCGTATTTCGGACCGGACCTAACCTCGTGCGGACACAAATTGCGAGGCTAAGGGAAAACCGGGAGCCAAGACCTGCCGGGCCAATGGGTGTTGATTGGTCGGCCATTTCGAGACTATGGCGTTCTTGGCGCCAGCGAATGTTATTCAGAGATCGGCCGATGCCCTAAAAGTATGCTATGAGCTATGTAAATAAGATCCAGGGCATAAGATGTGCTTGACTATAGGAAACAAATCGATATTAAGTCAATTTTGTTGTTATATTTTCAGCATCTCTCCTCTGATTTCAGTTTTCAATTGAAACAACTGCTAACAGGCATGGCTGGGTCACCCCTGCTCATTGACCCTACACCACAGATTGCCGATGAGATTACGAGACTCGCAAAAGAAATCCAAATCTGGCTATTAGGTATCCGTGCACCGCCGTCCAAGCTTAGGTGCAATTTCAACTTCAACTTGAGCACCATAAAGTTTACAAGATTGGCTACCTAGATGCAAGTCCAGTTCCACAGGTGTTGCAACTTTTTTAAATGGAATTGTTGTGCAACACAACGTTTATCTCTTGCATCAAAATATGCACATGAGTGCAATATATTCATGCAGAGCTTTGCTTGTCGAATTAATTCAACACACACTAATGCTGAGATGGTCGATCTATGATCCATCACAATGGAAAAGCAAAGAATCAAATATAAAAAAAGGGGCTTCTTTCAATTATATAGCAGCACATATTCCATAGGCTTTCTGTGATTTATCACAATAGGGTAACCAGGCATCAGCTATGACGATAGGCCCTACTTCAATGATCCAGGACTCACAATGCTCTAGCCAAGCGACTTGAAGATGAAAGCGACTTTCAAGAGATATGATCTGGAACGTGAGATACGACTTCGACCGGGAATAATGAGGATACCTATTGGAAAGTACAAGTAATGAAGAATGATCACCTACCTGCGATTCTCACATCAAAATTTGTTAACATGGCCGGTGGTCTGCTAGATTCCCCCAAGGTACCAAAGCTAAATAGTCTCGGCACATGCAAAGGCCATGTTTGCCATACGTCGCAATGAGACTATGCTTACACCGGAGGAAGCCCAGACAATCCCACCATGGACAAACTCCGCGACAAGACAGATGAGTTTGTGAGAACAGGTGCAACTGCAATCCAGTCAATTCCACACTTGGCCCATTGGATGATGCGTGGACCAGAATGCCATGCTTCAGCGCACTAACTGGAGGCCCCTCATCTCTTCAACCAGTATACCTAACATGGATCCAAGGTTTAGACCTCGGGCGACAGGAGAAGATTCGTCATCGGATTGAGGCCACAGTCACTAACCTAGTAATGGCACAGTCATTGAAAACGTGGTATCCAGGGTGGTGCAAACGACCCTACTTCAGCGACACCTTCCTCCCAACCTTCAATCGACCCGATGTCACACTGGTAGACACAAATGGTAAAAGCGTGCAGACAGTGTTAGATCGTCGTATCATCGTGAACGGGAAAGAATAAAATCTAGACACAATCATCTTTGGCACAGGATGTACCCTTGGAAGCATCACCGATGTTGAACACGTGCCTATCGTCGGACGCGACAAGTCCTTGCAACAGAAATGGCATGGAGAAGGAATGGCATGGAGAAGGAATAGCCTCGCTGCATGGTGTGATGACGTCTGGATTTCCCAATCTGTTCTTTCCTGGTCCGTATCAAGCAGGTGCAACTTCGAATCAGGTCTATGTTCTCGATCAGCTTGCCTATTACGTTGCATACATCATCTCGGAGGCAGACAGAGACAAGTCAGCGACGAAAAGATTCATCGTTGAGCCCAGCTGTGCTGCCGAAGAAGAGTGGACATTGCAGGTGTTGATGAGAGCACAAGACCTTGCCGGTGTCGCTAGCTGCACCCCTTGGTATTGGAACCGAGAAGTGGCTCAACTTGATGAAAAGGAGGCATTCAAGGCAGCACGCTTTTGCATCTGGGGACAGGGGATCAAGAGTTACGTTGAAACCATTGAGGGATGGCGACATGAGGGCCGGATGGCCGGTCTTGACATTCGATATCGGTAGTGACCCACCAGTCGTCAACCATTTTAATTGGATCAATCAATCTAGGATATTAAAGCCCAAATAGAGAAGTCATCGAGTAAGAATGAGAATGACGAGATTGACTGCCGGCCAAAATTGCCGCTGAAGCGTAAAGTAACTCAAGGCTCGGCCATGGATGACAAGGCCCAAGTAGGAACTTCTAGTCATCACCGGTGAGAAAATACAGACAACCCATGGGGTAACACCCCAGAAAAAAAAACAGAAATCCGGAGTATCTCCAGGTCTCTCCACGTTGTTTCTGCATCGGAAAGTACCGAAGACCGACATGGAACCAACAGACAATCCCAACAGATCCACCACAACCATAATTTGCAGCTAGTCTAACGAAGTTGACTCACCGGCATGGTGAAAGCATCGGACCATGTTCCTCGGCTCACAAAAAACGGCGCAAAAGACGGGGATAACCAGTTTTCGGTCGGGGAACTGGAGAACATACGGCACAGTCGTATCCACTTACCCCCGGTCCCCAGGATGAGACCACATGGCCCACCTGCAACTAGAATGGGCTAAGACAAGCGACGGAGTCGAAGCCAGTAAACCAATAAGCTTAAGTTTCATAAATTTGAACAGCGCTTAGACAGTTCCTGTAGCATTTGCTGCATTTGGAAAGACAGGGGGGGGGGCACTTGAATACGGGGTATAGAGTAGAGTAACCACAGAGCGAAAACGAATTGCATGTAGCATGCCATGCCAAGGAGACCCAGAGATTAGGGGCCCGACAATAACCCGTGGCAAATTACTCGCAGAGATTTCCAGTGAGCCAAGACTACCAAGACACTGTGAGTGGTTGGTTCCCCCGGAGAGAAACGCCAGGAATCTTGTCTGGGGGTGGAACCAGCTCGGTTATGCCCGAGATATTGGCATGTTGATCTCGTTGATCAGTCGAGATTTGCTAGATTTGCTACTTTCTAAAACTATACACACAGTCTATGATGCCTATAATTTATATTTTACTCTACCATAATAACCCAAGTAGCAATATTGTTGTATACTGTATAATAGTCAGCCCGCCTGACGCCAAGACCCTTTCCCACTAAGAAGGAAAGTGATATTTCGTGGCGTCCCCAGGTCTGTGCTTTGAGACGGCTGGCGATGTGACATTGCGGAATCACGGCAGTTGCAGGTCAGCAGGTCAAAGCGTGCTAACATGCAAAGAAGAGAATGAAAGACGAAAACATAAAAATAGCTAATTAGCGAGAGGCAAACCAGCAAAATCAGAAAGGGTCAAAGGGCAGGCAAAAGGGGAGAAAAACTTCCAGGCACGTGGCCCACCGAAACTGACAAATCAGAAGACAAATGCCCCGGACTCCAGGCCCAAAGGGGATGGTCTCGCCGGGCCCGAGGGTCCAGCCCGAGGCTCTGTTTGGTGGTTACCCCCACTTTACCCTAAGTATCTGACCAATCACAGCCCATAATGGATCGTTCTTTCCCCAGAGTCGCCAGTCAACCAATCAAAATCGACTTCCCCGGTTTCCTATACTTCCAGCCCGACTTGGCCTCTTTCTGTAGCCGAAGACTGTTTGTGAGCCGACAGTTCCATCCCCGAGCACCCAAGGCTGAGGTTAGCGTTGTTTTTTTTTTTTGCCTTTTTTTTTACCTGACCATGGGGTCTGGGGGTGCTTGGTCTAGCGGGTCCATCCTAGTATAAATCTCTCTCTCCTCCCCCCCCAGTCTCGTTACTTTTTTTGTATCTCTTCACGTCTCTCACATCTCACATCTCAGTCTCTTACAACAGAGCCACTTTACCCCTTGATCTTGATCTAACCATGCCTGGTGGTGGAGTCGTCTCCTCGCCTGCGGACACCATGCGTGTCGAGGCCCCGGTCACATTCAAGGCCTACTTGATGTGTGCCTTTGCTGCCTTTGGTGGTATCTTCTTCGGATATGACTCTGGTTACATCTCCGGTGTTCTTGGAATGGACTACTTCATTCAGAAGTACGAGCATCTCGTGAGTACTTGATTTACACTTCATCTACATCCGAAAGACCATACTAACGTTTGTAGGACCCTGCTACTACTCCCTCCGATCTCTTCGTCATCCCCTCCTCTCGCAAGTCCCTTATTGTCTCTATTCTGTCTGCTGGTACATTCTTTGGTGCTTTGATCGCTGGTGATTTGGCTGATTGGTTCGGTCGTCGTACCACCATCATCTCTGGATGTGGCATCTTCATTATTGGTGTTATTCTGCAGACTGCTGCTAACAGCCTGGGTCTCCTCGTTGCTGGTCGTCTGATTGCCGGATTCGGTATCGGTTTCGTCTCGGCTATCATCGTTCTCTATATGTCTGAGATCGCCCCACGCAAGGTTCGTGGTGCCATCGTCTCTGGCTACCAGTTCTGCATCACCATCGGTCTTATGCTGGCCTCTTGTGTCGACTATGCCACCCAGAACCGCCAGGATACCGGTGCCTACCGCATTCCTATTGCCCTCCAGATGCTCTGGGCTGTCATTCTGGCCATTGGTCTCTTCGTTCTGCCCGAGTCTCCCCGTTACTTCATCCGCAAGGGTCAGAAGGAGAAGGCTCGTGATGTGCTTGCCCGTATCCGTGGCCAGCCCATTGACTCCGACTTTGTCACCCTGGAGCTGAACGAGATTGACGCCAACAACCAGTACGAGATGATGCACATCCCCCAGGGTGGCTACTTCACCACCTGGCTCAGCTGCTTCAGCGGTAGTCTCTGGGAGCCCAACAGCAACCTGCGCCGTACTATCCTCGGTACTTCTCTCCAGATGATGCAGCAGTGGACCGGTGTCAACTTCGTCTTCTACTTCGGTACCACCTTCTTCAAGCAGCTCGGCACAATTCAGGATCCTTTCCTGCTGAGCATGATCACCACCATTGTCAACGTCGTCTCCACTCCCTTCTCCTTCTACGCCATTGAGAAGGTCGGTCGTCGTCCCCTCCTCCTCTGGGGTGCTCTCGGCATGGTTGTCTGCCAGTTCATCGTTGCCATCATCGGTGTCACCGACGGTGCCAACCCGGCCGCCGTCTCTGCCATGATCGCCTTCATCTGTATCTACATCTTCTTCTTCGCCAGCACCTGGGGTCCCGGTGCCTGGGTCGTCATTGGTGAAATCTACCCTCTGCCCATCCGTTCCCGCGGTGTCGCTCTCTCCACCTCCTCTAACTGGCTCTGGAACTGCATCATCGCTGTCATCACCCCCTACATGGTTGATGCCGACAAGGGCAACCTCGGCGCCAAGGTCTTCTTCATCTGGGGATCTCTCTGCACCTGCGCCTTCATCTACACCTACTTCCTGATCCCCGAGACCAAGGGTCTCACCCTGGAGCAGGTCGACAAGATGATGGAGGAGACCACCCCCCGCACATCCGCCAAGTGGAAGCCCCACTCCACCTTTACCGCCGAGATCGGCCTCGTCGACGAGAAGATGGCTGTCGGCCCTACTGTTACCCAGCAGGAGGTTTAGATTTACCTATCTCTAATCTGATGTATCAGACTGGTTCTGGTATGGTGGTCTACTTTTTGTTTAATATCTTGAGTTGAGGTTCTTGGTAATCTACGCTGGTCTCAAGCCTTTTTCACTTCTTCCACCCTATGCTTTACTGTCTCTACCATGTGTTGACGTTTGATGTGTCATTTTTCAATATCCACGAAGCTGCATGTATCATAATTGACTAATTTCTATTGCTACTCTTTCTTCCTTGTAAATCCTGATTCCACCAAATCTAGAGAGCCAAGCCGGGTAAATTACGGCGCAATACACCAATGTCAGCCACGCTGAGCTTATACACACTAGAGAAAATGGAACAAAGGACGTTTCGAAGCATTTGCCAAGAATTGGGTGACTTTACCTTGGCAAGGACTGCTTCCTACATTGCCCGCGGGCTTGTCGCAGGATGGGGCTGCCAAGTTGAAGTACGTATGCCATCCATGTTCATCCATGTTACAACTATAACCCCTAGTTGTAACCCTGGTCTATTCTGTAATTTACTTGTATTATCAAAGTTTTCTTGCTGATTAGCTTACAGGTACAGGGAACATCAAGGTGGTCTATCACGTTTGCATATCGGACTTTATCCGTGAGGAGTCAGGACGGACAACCGACGCAGCACCGATCTTCATCTCAATGTGAAAGAAAGAGTAGCCTTGTCATGCTATAGCTTCACTATCTATGAATTGACGCGACCGTTCGAAGTCAGAGCTGGGGTATCGCAAGAGAAACTCCAAAAATGGCGCCGTTGGGAATTCAGGGGAGATCTGCCAATATCGATCATTACAACACCATATAGCCCAACTGTCCAACATTCTCTTCTATAACAACAAGTCCCGGCGATGAACCCTGCTTCTCCGCTGACTCACCAGGGACTAAGCGTTCAATTTTTCTTGGCCAGCGTTAGTGAAGGATGATCGACCTGGACCAAGCATCTGTTTGCTCGGATGACCGTCCTGAAATCATCTTGTTTGTCCATTGCAGTCCAATCCACCCCCGTATCATTTCAAATACCTCGGAACAAGGCTGCTTGGCCTTAATTAAAGCGTGGTGGAGCTCCGACGCCAGTTCTGCAGCGGCGTCATTCTTCGAAATGCGCCGCGTTCTATTTGTCGAGGTGGACATGGGACCCTGATCTTCGTCGTCAGCTTCATCAATATAGGGGACTGCTCTGACCGAGGCTATTCTTGAAAGAGATGTCCTCCGTCTTCGGACGTGTGCCATTGACTCGCAAGAATGATATAAAAGACCTGATGAATCCGCAATGATACATCCATTATCCAGACAGCGCTTCAGCATCCTAGTCAAATTATCTGAATTTTTTCTTCCAATTTGGCACATCAACAATGGTGCACCTCGCATCCATCATCTCTGTCGGCCTAATCAGCCTGACAGGCCTCGTATCCGCCCATCCAGGCCACGATATCAAAGCTGAAGCTGCCGAACGAGCTACATTCCTACAAAATGCCCCCATACACGCACGAAGCCTTTCTCAGTGTGCCTCCAGGCTGAAAGCTAGAGGCCATGAGAGACGGAATGTTGCACGTCGCGAGATGGCCGTAAAACATCTGCGTCGTCGTCGTGGTATTGACCATGGTATGTCCTTGCCCAAGACTTAACTCATAGTTACCATTGACTGAGTGTTATCCTCATAGCTGGATCATATCTCAAAGCCCGCAGTCTCGCCGAGGATCTGAATATCTCTCACCACTCCAACCTCACGGGTATCGATCTCTCCACCGACCCGAGTGTTTTGTTCGCATCTGGGGGGACTTGTATTCTCGCTCCCGATGTTACTCAGGGTCCTTACTGTAAGTCAATATTCTTCAATTGCTACTGTGGCAGCTTGCTGATATGATGCAGATGTCTCGGGTGAACTCGTTCGCAAAGATGTCGTCGAGTCTCAGGATGGTGTCCCTCTTTTCATGGATATCCAGTTGATTAATACCAATACTTGTGAGCCGCTGCCGGATATCTACATGGATTTGTGGCATTGCAATGCTACTGTAAGCTCTACCTTCTATCTAGACTTTCTTTTCGATCAGAGAAAAGATTAACGATCATCGTTCCAGGGTGTTTATTCTGGCATTGTTGCCGGTGGAAACGGAGACTCTTCTGATGAAGAGAATATCAATACAACTTGGCTGCGAGGTATTCAGGCTAGTGATGAAGATGGTGTTGTTCATTTTGAATCTATCTTCCCTGGTCATTATACTGGTCGGACTCCTCATATTCACGGTATGATACCCATCTACCCATCTGCATATTATCCTACACATTGTTTCACTTAAACATCAAACTAACAAGAGAAGTTCTGACCCACCCGAAAAACGAAACCCAGGTCCTCGCCAACGGTACAATAACAGGCCTCTACAAAACCCACTCGTCATACGTCGGTCAAACATTCTTCGATCAAGACCTAATCACAGCAGTGGAATTGACAGCGCCCTACAACGCAAACACTCAACAGCTAACAACAAACGCGGAAGACGGAATCCTCTCCGAAGAAGCAGAAACCATTGACCCATTCATGGAATATGTTTATCTAGGAGATGATGTCTCAGATGGAATCTTTGCTTGGATTTCTGTCGGTGTTGATCCTACTGCTGATCGGGATGTTACTCCTGCTGCTTATATCACTGAAGATGGGGGTGTTTCGAATCCTGATTCGGGCATGGGGGGCCCTGGTGGTGGTGGACCTGGAGGTGCTCCTCCTGGCTTTTCCGGAAGTTCTGGTGCTAGGCCTACTGGCTTTTAGGTGAAAATGTATTGATTCACGCTAGGCTTGAGAGGTTTGAGGTTGGGGAAGGGAGATAGTGGAGTGCAGATGGTTTTTTGGTTGCTTGAACCATCGAAAGACTCAATGAAGTGCTCAGAGATATGTGGTCTAATTTCAGAAATATAGGCGTAAATCTGTGAGACATGTAGTCGTTTTGGGCTTCAATGGACCGAGCTATGTTTGAACGTGTTACCTCAGATGTAAACCACCAAGACTGTATTAGGGACCAAATCAGTCTTGTCAGCCTCTCTTCTTTATTTCACTCAGATCCTTTATATGTCTCAATACGAATCAAATCTCGCCGTGGCTTTCTCCTTCCTTGTCAATGATAGTCACGATGCCAATCTTCAATTCTATTTTGAGACTCGAAGAACGGATATCAGGGAACAAAGATTCGTTTTGAACAAGGTTCGATTAAAAAAGCATGTTTGTAAGCAAAGACATCTGTACAATGGGCATTCTATCTCTAATCCCGTTGTTGAACGACTGGAGGACAAAGGTCAAAGAACTCTTTGGCCTGGAGAAAAATATTGTCGAGGTTGTGAAAGTATATAAAGTTTCCCAATAGTCCGCAATGGAAAGATTCCAATATCACTCATACCATTTACCATCCCACAGCACTGACTGATCCAAATCCTCTTTGCACTCAATTTATGACTAACCCGGAAACTCCCAAAAAGATCTGTCCAACTAATATTTAGTCATGTCCAACTCATCTGGTAATCGCAGGCGTCTAACTCCTCCAGGAATTAACACGGGTCACAACAGCGATAACAGTACTCACATAACTCCCCCGCCTCTGTATCGAGATCTGTCGCCCGCGCCCCCATTCTACTCTTCACGCCTAGGAGCAGACGAAACCCCAATAATCCGATTCGACCTAGTCCGATTTTCCCGTGATTGGAACGTCACAAGTGGACATTTCGGTGAGTGGCTCTGTAGCGCCCATTTTGTATGGTCAATGTGCGCAGTCCTAGCTGACAACGGCACCGATGAGGAATGGACGGAGATATTCGAACAATGGCGACCACAGTGGGATCTAATTATAGAAGACCTGCGAGTGTATAGCGAGCAGCAGCGTGTAAATGCCAATGCCCGTATTAACTTGGAAATTCCTTCAGCGCCGATTGGACGTATGATTATTCGCCAGGCCGATCCTCCTTTCACGAGCTGGCATATCCATGGGCGGAGACTCCGATTCAATGATGAAGAGGTTTCGGCCTTTATCATATGGAGCAGAATTTTGTTCTGTTCAGGCGGTTCTTGATGGATCTGTACTGGCCTAATAATGAGCGCTTTCATATCACGCTCATGGATACTGCCTGGCTTGGTATTTTTATGGAGTAATCAGGAGTGACCTGAAGGTGAGAATTTTCGTTCTCTTATCAATGACCGGTTTATGGTCTTGATCATGTGTCCTTGATAACCAAATGCCTTTTATAATTGGGTTTCCCAATGAATCAACCAACAAAGGAACTTTGCTGTTACAAGTAGTCCAATTTCCCACGCGTAGACCATCAAGCTACATGTCTGTGCTACATTCTAAACAAGCTAGAGCCCGTAGTTCTTTACCTCGATCAGGTACCCTTGGTAAACCGTATTCTGCTTATAGTACGCAATAAATTTAATTAACCTCCTCTAAAACCATAGCGAATGCATAGATATGCGGATGGCTCAACGTCACTCCGAGGATTAACCGACGCGGGGACCCTGAGATGAGTAATGGGGGACTTGGCGGCACTAAATGTTTAACCTATGAATTTGGTACCTTCTTTCTTTCACAACCCCTTCCTCTCACATTGCACTTCTCAAAGCACTTGGATTACAATGGATAACGGATTATGTGTTGAACCCGTTAGCCAGGCCGAGGATTTGATCCAGGCTTTCCACTGTGCAAGCGAGGCTTTCGGGCATCAGGCACAAGATGCTGTCTGGATGTCCATGAACCCGGAGTGGAATACACCAGAGGGAAAGTCGCGTGGTGCTGTTGCAATGATCAATCGCTGGAACACCATCACCAAAAACCAGCATGGTAACCCAAACACCGTTTTCCTCAAAGCCACCTTGCCCACCTCGGATGGCTGCCGTGTGGTCGCCGGTTTTGCCATTTGGGTACAGGCTTCAGCAGTGGAAGGCTACGGCGATAAGCCAGTTAGGAATGTACACGAAGACCTCCAGCTTGCATCTCTTTATCCAGGAAATGAATCAGAACAGCGATACCTCACTCAAGTGATGACCTCTTTCTTCCGGCGCCGCAAGGAGATTATCCAAGAAAAGAGCACTGCAACACCGCCAGCAGTCATGGTGCTGGATATGTGCGCCGTTGATCCAGCTTATCAACGAAAGGGAATTGCACGAGCTCTGGTCCAATGGGGTCTCGATGAAGCAAAGCGACGTGGAGATCTGGAGGCTATCACGGAGGCATCTGGTATGGGACGGCATGTATATGGTCAGATGGGCTTCAAACCTGTGGGCACTGATATTGAGTACATTGTTGATTCGGAGTTCGCACACCGCAGCAGGCCTGCCAATTTATTCATGCGGACTCGTGGCGGTGATCTATAATTGTTCGCGTATCGAGATACATCATCAAGGGGTGCAAAAAGTCCTATGATTTCCGTTGGATGAACCTTCCATAGTGAAAGACAGGCGACCAATAAAGGCAAACAAAACTTGAAATTAAGGCAGTGCTGTGCTTGCTCTTTTTGACTATCTTGGTCACTTTTGTAAGGCACCTAAAAAAGACTTTGTGCTTATAAGGGTATATAGCTAACCATATCTCCTTTCACCAATAGCTGTGATGTTTGAACAAGACAGATATCATTTTACCTCCGGATCAACACTCCCTTCGCTTAGAGTGATTTCTCTTGGAAAATTGTCTTTTACGGATACTTTCATAAATGATTTGTCTCTCAATCTTCACTCCTTGATCTCAGTTCACCACTACTATCTGAAACCCGACTTGCATGCCACCCCTTTTGTGATCTTGATTTGGTCACTCGCTCTGCTCATACCTTTTGTGAACCTATCAATCTACCTGACTACAATGGTCGGACTCCCGTATCGTAGGCCGCAGGGGTGGATCAAACACTAGCGAATAGGAAACTTCTGGGTACCAACAGAGTACATCTTCGACCAGACAGTGATGGACACGACCCTCTCTGGTGGTCTGGTCCCTGATCCTCTGTTAGAAGACCCTTGCTTGATCCGGAGATAAACATGAAAACTGTACACATTATCCTTGGCTTCCGTTCCTACGTATTCGCGTATTCTGGGTAATTTGCACCTCCAAGTAAAAGGGGTATCATTCTTACATTGATTCAGCTCAGAGGTAGAGAGCCTGGAGCTCCTTCTCTTAGGTGAGCTTCTGATATACTTGTTTATGTCGCCCTTTGGGCGACTCATAGCTTCGCTGCCTTTTTCCGACTCTCGTCTAGCCACAACTGAATAGTCTGTACTAACCCATCAATTTGGGCTTCCGTATTGCCGGCATGCAAGCATACTCGCACTCGTTCCTTTCCGTCGGGGATGGTTGGCGGCATAATTGCACGAACTATAAATCCTTTCTCCTGGCACGAGCTTGCCAGCTGTCTTGGCTGTGATGTGCGGAGAGAGATGATGGGAGATGTGGGGAAATGATCAACCTCGAACATGACAGATGGATGGGTGTGAAGTCCATCAAGTCTTTGCCGAAGATGCCGAATCAATTGCTGAAGTCGATTTTGTAGCTGCAGGGCTGGTCAGTAAATCGGTTATGGATATGAGTAGATAAGACCAGCTTACTGATATTGTTTCGCCAGATGAGAGAAGCTCATAGGCAGCACGGATCGACGCCAAGAATGGGTATCCTAGCGCGGTAGTATAGATGAGGCTACGGGCATAATTGATCAAGTAATCTCTTGTTTCCGGTCCACAGAGAACCATTGCTAAAGAATTGTCAATCAGTGATTTCAGGTGCGTGTCAAAGGCATCAAGGGCCGTACCTCCATGACTAGCCAGGGCTTTGCCGAAGGTGTGCACTCGGATGAACATGCGGTCTTGAACGCCGAGTTCCTGGACTACTCCAGCACCTTTTGGCCCGAATACACCAGTTGCATGTGCCTCGTCGACATAGAAATATCCATTCCCGGCAGGGAGCAGGTCATCCACAACCTTTATAAACTCCTTAATGGGAGCCACATCGCCATCCATGCTGTATATCGATTCAACAACCACAAACACATTACGGCTACCATTCCGAATCGCTGGATCCGCCGCAATCTGGGACTGGAGCACTTTTCTCAAACCCGCCGGCGAACTGTGAGGGAACATCTTCCGAGCTCCCGCCCGGGAGAGACGCATTCCCTCATGAGCACTCGCGTGAATAAGCTCATCATACAGAATGAAATCCCCGGGCTGGGGAATGCTGGAAAGAACTCCGACGTTGGCGTCGTAGCCGGAATTGAACAGAAGCGCCGTCGGGGCCTGATGAAAGTCCGCGACAAAGTTTTCGAGCTCTTCCGCATACGCCGAATTCCCGTCTAATAGCCGAGAGCCGCCGCTGGCAAAGGGGAATGACGGAGGCGTGTTGTTCAGAAGCGCCAAGAACTTTTCCCGGTAAGCGGGCGCCGTTGACAATGACAGAAAGTCGTTGGACGAGAAGTCCACGGCTGTCCGGGGTAAAACGGTTAACCGCCGGCGGGCAGACTTGGTTTCCCGGAGTGTCAATGCAGCGGAGAGTGACTCGACAAGTGTTGGAGCTGAAGATGCTTGAATTGGAGCCATTGTGATGTGGTGGGCTTATTGCAGAAAACCGTTTGTTTTTATGTTCCTGGATTCCGATCTCGGGGTTGAAGATCGCCCACTTTTATTGTTCCGAGGGAAACCGAACACACGAACAGAATGAGTCAATTGGCGCAAGAGAACTGACGGGAACAGCAACCGGTTGGGATTCAACGAGAATAACCTCGGTGAGTGGAGAGGTCACGGGATCCACCTTGACTCGTCCGCGAT
The DNA here is from genome assembly GCF_028974205.1 of Penicillium antarcticum. Classification (NCBI taxonomy): domain Eukaryota; kingdom Fungi; phylum Ascomycota; class Eurotiomycetes; order Eurotiales; family Aspergillaceae; genus Penicillium; species Penicillium antarcticum. The sequence goes on along the minus strand of NW_026695304.1, from coordinate 3,058,025 downwards.
CTACAACTTCAACTTCACCTCAACAATGCCTGTCGGTGCTGCGCTGTGGCGCAATTTACGTGCGCATCAGGTCTACGGCGCCAATACTGATGTGGGGAAGACAATTGTCTCGACTGTGCTGTGCAATGCCGTTCACCGACAGAAACAACAAGCCGCATTCCTCAAGCCTGTGTCAACAGGAGCGTTGGACGATGCCGATGATCAGTAAGTGACAATGAGGTCAGTGTATTTAATTCAATCACTGATTTATTCGCAGACACTTGAAGCGCTTTGGTGCCGGAACATTGACCAAGTGTCTCTATCAGTTCGATGACCCGGTGAGCCCGCATTTGGCCGCCAAGGACAAAGTGGTGAGTCCCGATATATTTCCCTCAGATCCAAAGCTAACTGTTACAGATCCCACGAGACGATGATCTCCTCGCCTCAATTCATAAGACTCTATCCGGCTGGGCCCGCTCGGATATTGACTTTGCTCTCGTCGAGACTGCCGGGGGTGTCCACTCCCCAGGGCCCAATGGCAACTCGCAGGCAGACTTGTACCGACCTCTACGGCTGCCGATTGTGCTGGTTGCAGACTCCCGTCTAGGAGGAATCTCTTCTTCCATCTCTGCCTATGAGTCGCTGCTACTTCGTGGCTATGACGTGCAGTCGGTCCTCTTGTTCCGAGACGATTACTACCAGAACCACGAGTATCTCCGTGATTACTTCAATGGCAAGAGCATTCCTCTAGTCTCACTACCAACCCCTCCATCCCGCCCAGCTCAGCTAGATGCAGATGCCCAATTGAGGGACGAGGAGGCCATGTTCACCTATTACCAAAAGTCCGCACAAGAATCCGACATCCTCAGACTCCTAGAGGAGATGAAAGTGAAGAATACTGAGCGCATTGAACGACTAGAAGAGATGGGCGACCGGGCTCGGGATCTCATCTGGTACCCCTTTACTCAGCACCAAGGCATGCAAGCCAAGGACATCACTGTGATCGACTCAGCCCACGACGATTACTTCCAGACCTTTGGATCCAACTCCTCCAAGAATACCCAAAGCGAATTACAGCCAACATTTGACGGCTCGGCATCCTGGTGGACCCAAGGCTTGGGCCATGGTAACCCCGATCTCTCGCTTTCTGCAGCCTACGCCGCTGGCCGCTACGGGCACGTGATGTTCGCAGGCGCCGTCCATGAGCCAGCGCTCTCCCTCGCAAGTCGCTTGTTGGAGACCATTGGAAACCCACGGTTCACCAAGGTCTTCTACACCGACAACGGAAGCACAGGAATGGAAGTTGCCGTGAAGATGGGTCTCCGCGCCTCTTGCGACCGCTACGGTTGGGATGCAAGCCAGGAGCAAATTGGCATTCTGGGACTCAAGGGCAGCTACCACGGTGACACTATCGGAGTGATGGACTGCTCAGAGCCATCCACTTACAACCAAAAGGTTGAGTGGTACCGTGGCCGTGGTCACTGGTTTGACTTCCCGCTAGTTAAGATGGTTGGCGGGTCATGGAAAGTCGAGATCCCCCGTGAGCTCCAAGCTGATTTGGGTGAGGATGTTGACTTTGCTTCATTGGGCTCAGTCTTTGATCTCGAACAGCGTATTGAATCTACCTCGGCTCAGCGCTACAAGGATTATATCCACCGAACCATTGAGGACTTGGTCCAGCGCCAGGGTATGAAGTTTGGTGCTCTGATTATGGAACCCGTCATCCTCGGTGCTGGTGGAATGCTCTTCTGTGACCCGCTCTTTCAGAGATGCCTGGCTGACGTGGTCCGCGAGCACCCCGAGCTATTCTCTGGTAATGCAACTGCCCCTAAGGAGTCACCGTCCTGGTCGGGTTTACCAATTATCTTTGACGAGGTGTTCACCGGCTTATACCGTCTGGGTCGCTCCACATCAGCTTCATTCCTGGGTGTCTCCCCTGATGTTGCCGTCAACGCCAAGCTTCTTACCGGTGGATTGATTCCGCTTTGCACGACTGTGGCTAGCGAGGAGATCTTCAACGCCTTCTCCAGCCCGGAAAAGAGCGATGCTCTACTCCACGGTCACAGCTATACTGCCCATGCTGTTGGTTGCACCGTTGCCGTCGACTCACTGAAGACCATGGCACAACTCGAGTCGGACGGATCCTGGGATGGATTCCGCGATGACTGGCGCGGCAGCTCCGTGGTTCCTTCTGAGGCCTCCACTCCTGACGTATGGAGTGTCTGGTCACAGGGTCTACTCCAGGATCTGTCATGTGCAGAATCAGTAGAAAGCGTCTTTGCTATTGGTACTGTGCTTAGTATTTCCCTGCGTGACGCTGAGGGTGGAGGTAAGAACCCGAACAATCATAACATCATATTTCCGTTAACATTTCTCCAGGCTACACTTCCAACGCTGCCAAGGGCCTGCAAACAAAACTCTCTATCGGCGGTGATAAATTCAATGTTCACTCGCGTGTCCTGGGTAATGTCCTGTATCTCATGTCCAGTGTGACATCCAAATCCGAGTCATTGCAAGAGATGGAGAAGTTGCTCCGGTCGGCTTTGCTTTAGACCAACGGTCCATATGTTTCACGGATGAATCCTTTATCTGCGGCCGGCCGAAGCTCTTCGGGCGAACCTCGAAGCTTCGCAAAGTCGTAACGACACACGACAAGTTGACAATTGATGATATGTGCAGTAAGGCATGATTTTGAATATGAAAGTGAACAATTCATATTGCTGTATAGGCAATAATTTTCCGGCGCGAGACATCGCCAAGATCTTATAGATCCGTGCCGCAATCGAGGCACATTTAGGCTTAAAGCGAACCGTGGGGCGATCGGCGGCTTTCAAATTTCGTATCCCTGGCGCGCGTCTTGCATCTTACCTTCGTATATAACTCCTAATTATCGCGCTTGAACATGCCAGGCATATCGGGAATAGAGGTCTAGGAGCTCAATTCCAATCCTCGATCCCGATTTCGCCAACCACGCGCATTGCAATGGTTTGAGGGCGGGAAGCTCATGAAGCTTCAAGATGAGGAGCGACAAGCCGGACGAATCGGGTTATTCCTCGATCTGCTCTATGTCCCGATCTTGTCTAACCTTGCCGGTCCTTTCGCAGAAGATATCTCAGGCGCAACGCTCGTCAAGTATATCGTGAGTAGTCGAACAGGTTATTTCTACGTCGGCAAACAGTCATATCATCTATATGATCTCTTTGCTATTTACAATTATCCGTATATCGTCGATGCTGAGACAATGGTGGGGCTTCTGAAGAACTCGACCTGGATACGGACAATATCTCCGTCAATTGAGCCACAATGCCGATCGACGATCTTCCCAGGGATGTCGTAATTGCTGCAGATCTGTCAATAGTCCACTCGATCGGGCCACGACCCATTTATTCAGAGTTTGATTGAGAATGACTCCTTTATTAACAGGTTTTCCGCTTCTCTTTCGCTTTTTCCTTCCGGCAGACCCCTTCTAGCTTCACTCTAAACATGCGCATCACCAATGCATTCGCCCTGACTGGGCTCGCTCTTTCCACCTCGGTCAATGCCATCGTCAACGGCACTGAAGCCACCGCCCTCGATTACCCCTCTATCGCTGGCCTCTACTCCAGCAGCTGGTTCGGAGACAGTTTGATTTGCTCAGGTGTTGTCGTTGGCGAATACACAGTCCTCACAACTGCACACTGTGTCGACGGCTCAAGTGCTTCCAACCTGAAGGTCCGCGTTGGCACTGCCGATCGAACCACCGGAGGCGCTCTCATTCCAATCTCCAAAGTCACTAGCCATCCATTCTACAGCTCCAGCACCATGGACTATGACTATGCCGTTCTACATATGGCCCAAAGCGCCCTTGAAGTCAGCGGTGTTGCCGCCGCGCTGCTGCCGTCGACGGACGATGCCACCGGCGATGATTACCCACTCCGAATCGCTGGCTGGGGCATGGAGGCTTCTTCTTCCAAAACTCTTCCGACGTCGCTGCACCACGTCAACATGGTGAGCGTCGAACAAAGCAAGTGCAACGATTTATGGGCGGATGACAATCCCATCACCAAGAACATGATGTGTTTCCAGCCGGATGTGCCTCTGGCGCCTGGAACCTCTGTCTGCAATAGTGACGAGGGGGGTCCGATTGTGGACGAGACTGGTCAAACTGTGTTTGGCATGGTTAGCTATTTCGCGAAAGATTGCTCTGCCTCTCCTCGCCCGAACGTCGGATCCAACCTCAATGATCAGTCTGCTAAGGATTGGATCAAGAACATGATCAAATAAGATGTTCATCTCCCTGATTACGTCTAACGTGCGTTTGTCTACTGGTTACCTGAGAGGGTCACCTATTGGGCAATCAGCATCACTTCTCAATACTAGATCGAAGAATTATAATGAAATTCATGCATTAAAATCAAAACTCTTGGTATCTCTCTAAATGTTCATGATAGCGAAGATCAAGGATCTCCGAATGCAACGTATCTGTTATCTATCCAGAAAAATAAAATAAATCTCTGGCACAATCTAAACCATGGAATGCTCGACCTTCATCTCACTAGCCTGGGTATCCGAGCGATCCATGGTGGTGTATCGGCTGAAATCTCTCAGACCCCTCCGCTCACCACCAGGCTGCTCACCGGCGGCCTCAACCTTGCGAGCCTGACGACGGAAGTAAACCCGCTTGCACCACTTCCAACTCTCAATACCAAGGAAGAAAAGAATAGTCTCAACAAAGACAATACCCCATTCCCAGGAGATACTGCTATGCTTAAAGACCTTGTGGTTGATAACAGGGATATAAAGAATCGGGAACGCAAGAACGAATCCAGTCATGATACCGAAGAAAAGAACCTTGTTGCGCCAGATGTCGTGCATCCACTGGGTGAAGCGACGCTTGGAGTCGGGCTGCATCTGGAAGAAGCTGCGGCGGAGGTTCATCATCTCCCAGGCAAGGAAGAGCGCGAACCAGGTCATGCAGGTGAAGGTCGTGGCGCGGGCGCGGAAGACTGTATCACAGTTGTAGGGCTTGCTCGGGTCGTTGTATTGGGTGTTGCAACCCATGGCGAGGTTTCCATCGCCCCAGCGGAACATGACCAGGGCGAACGCTGAGAGACAAAGAGCGGCCATCCAAACTCCGTAGACCAAGGTGTCGATGATAATTTCCCAAGTGAAGATTCCTTGTTTCTGCAATGCTGTTAGTTCAATTCTGATAGTAGGGGATTAGTAGAACATACGCTTTGTGGGGGTCGGTCCATAACCTCTGGGGCGGCGATTTCCATTCCCAGACCCATATCGGGAAGACCGGAGGTAATCATGATGATCCAAATGATCTCGACAGGGGCAATAGGGAAGACAGACTGGTTGCTTTCATCCTTGAAGGCCAGTCCGATAAGCAAGGTGAGAGCCAAGGCCACGTTCTCGGCAAGAAGATGCAACACGAACTTCTGGATGTTGTCGAAAATGCGACGTCCTTCTTCAATACCGTTGATAATCGAGGCAAAGTTGTCATCGGACAGCACCAGTTCGGATGCATCCTTAGCAACATCGGAACCGTTCTGGCCCATTGCAATGCCGACATCAGCTCGTTTGAGGGATGGAGAGTCGTTGACTCCATCGCCAGTCATAGCGACATACTTGCCACGGCGGTGCAAAGCGTCAATCATGCGAACCTTGGTGTTAGGGGCGCAGCGAGCAATGACCAATGGAAGAGTAGGCAACTTGTCAATCTCATCTTCGGTCAACTTGTCGAATTCGGAAGCAGTCATCACCATCGCGTCGGCGACGTCCTTGGCGATCGTATCCATGTTCGCAGGGATGATTCCAACCTGTGCTGCAATAGCACGGGCAGTTCCGGGGTGGTCACCAGTGACCATGTGGACAGAGATTCCAGCCTTGTAACATTGGCTGATAGCACCGGCTGTCTCGGGGCGAGGGGGATCGTAGAGACCGATGAGACCGTAGAATGACAGGTCCTTCTCAATCTCCTCTCTGGGAAGAGGCTCACCACCTTCCTTTGTACCGGTGTGCTCCCGGCCAGCCATGGCGAGAACCCGAAGACCCTCTTTAGCCAGGGCCTCCATGTTCTCCAGAATCTCATCCTTGATCTCGTTGTCAATGGGGACGGGATCGGCACCAGCCTTCCACTTGATCGTGGTGCATGCCTCGAGAACTCGCTCAACGGCACCCTTGGTGAAGATCATCTCGCGGGTCTTCTCGGAGCTTTCATCGCGCTTGGAGAAGATGACGGACATTTTCTTCACGCTCGAATCGAATGGATACTCAGCCTGCTGCTGCCAGACGGGCTTCTCGCCCTTGGTCCAGCGGTCCAGACCCCAGTCGAATCGAGAGGCAAAGACCTGAATGGCGATATCTGTAGGCTCACCACGAGCTTGCCATCCGTCGTTGGCGGTTTCGTGAATATGGGCCAGGTTAGCCATAGAAGCCACATCCAGATATTCCTTGAGGGCATCGTTGTCCTTTAGAAGGTCGTCTGGGCTTGAAGGCTGACCGGGTGACTGATTGTCAAGGTGAATGGGCTGCTCAGGTACCAGGCTCAGGTCACCCTCTTTGGGGTTGAGAGGGTCATTTGAGGCGCCGACTGAGTATGTTCCCACAGAGGGAATCCAAGCCCTCTTGGCCACCATGCGGCCTTGTGTGAGAGTACCAGTCTTGTCCGAGCAGATATTAGTGACAGCACCGAGTGCTTCCAGAGAGTCCAATTTCCGAACAATGACGTGTCGTTTCACCATTTGCTTCGTTCCGACCGCCATAGTGATTGTCAACACAACAACCAAGCAAGCCGGAATCATAGCTAGACCAGTAGCGACGGCGTAAATGATAACCTCGCTATCTCCACGCCAATCGTTAGAACCAGCGACAACAATGGCAAAGATTACGGCAATGGCAAATAGCAACAGAGCAAGCTTAGACAATTTCCTTTGCAACGGCGTACCAACATTGGTACCCAAGAACCGGCCAATGGCATCGGTAGTAGTCAAAGTCCAAGCCTGGATATACCATCTCTTCTTAGTTTCTCCTTCCGGGCCACGCTTAACAGGGCGGCGCTTTGAGTCTGTCCCACGCAGGGCCATGGCAATAGCTCCGATTTCGGTTCTCATACCGGTTCCAACGACCACACCACGGGCACGACCGCGAGTCACAGTTGATGAGCTGTAGGCGATGTTAAGTCTGTCACCTGGACCAGTTTCTGCGTCAAATGTGGCGTCGGCTTCTTTTTGGACTGGGAGAGATTCGCCAGTAAGGAGGGCTTCGTCGGTTTCGAAGTTGAATGCTTCTACCAATCTGAAACTGGTTAACTTCGCCCATGGAGCGGGAATGGCTGGGGTTCATACCTGACATCAGCGGGAACTGTGTCTCCCACTTTCAATTCAACCATATCACCAGGAACAATCTCGTTGGCTGGCACGGTAGATGTCTTTCCATCGCGAGATACAACACCAGTTGGTGAACTAAGGGATCGCAGTGAGTCCATGGTCTTCTCTGCTGCGTAGTCCTGGTAAACGCCGACCACAATGTTGAGGGCAATGACGGCAGCAATGAAACCACCTTCAATCCAGGACTGAATACCGAAACTGACGGCCATGGCAATAATAAGGACCTACATATTGTTAGTCGAGAGTCTCCGATAGTTCCGCTGATCACTCACCAGCATCATGGCATTGGCAATCTGTCGAATGACAATCTTGGCGAGGGAGACGCCTTCGTCTCCTTCCAGCATGTTCTCGCCATATTTCTCCAACCGAAGCTTGACTTCTCCTGAAGTCAATCCATCATCGGAGTCTGTACCCAATTCGCTGATGACATCTGTGTAGGTGAGAGAGTGGGCAGGCTGGGAAAGAGGTTGTTGGGTCTGGTCACCCTGGCCTTTCTCAGCTCTATCCTGAGACATCGCAGAGAGGGGAGGGGTCTAACTGTGGATGCAGTGATGTAGTGTACTTCTATAAGTCTCTTAAGGAGGCGTCATGTAGAAGGTATCCGCAAGAGAATGAGAGTCCATACACAGAGCAGAGTTACTTCTTTTACGCGAGTATAGAGTAATTGCTTGATTTCAATGCTTTCTTGGTTGCTGGGGCGTTCCGGGGTATAAATAAAGTCCAGTCGGACCCGATGGCGAATTACGCCTGCAACCGGGTATCTCCTCCGGAAGTCGAAGTGGTCGCAAGTCTGGGGACCATTCTCCGATATCTCAACCAATCACCCCCCCACAACCAAGTCTCGGTATCGAGCGGACTTTTGGCGCCTTCGATTCGTCTTGGGTTTCTGGGCGGCGATGACGACATGACTCTCGGCATTGGCTCGGCGGCCGGCCACGCGAGGAATGGTGGATGCTGATTGGCTGCGGAGTGCCAAGAACATTCCGGAGAGTCTGGGCGGAGACTTGGCGGGCGGCGACTGGGCTCAGATTCAATCTATTCCCGTCGGGGCAACACGACTTCTCTTGGCTGGAAATGTCTTGGCTAATCTTGGTTTCTTGGGGTTAGAGTCTTGGCAGGTGAGGTCCGAGAGTGCCTCCTTCAAATCCGCCCCGGTCTGCCGTTTGCATTCTGGTCAGACGCGTGTCGAGAGAGTATGGGAACTCGGTGATTTCTAAGTGCACTGCGGTGCCTATGCATAATACACCCGAGTGATCCGGATGTCACACCGTGTCCCTTGTCCCACATTCTCCAAAGCATTCCCATTGGGCCTCTTGGGTCTATTGGGCGATACTTGAATTTTGTTCAATTGTCGTATTCCTGCCTCACTCGCATGATCCCACATGGAGGAATCAATGCCCCGCGGGGAGATCATCGGGGTTGTGATTGGGGGTGTTGTGATATTTGCCCTGATCAGCATGATTCCGTTGTGAGTGTGTCCCCGCATAGGTCTTGGCTACGCCCCTCATGCATGCGAACACTCTCGAAGTGTTTCCCTGCTGATGACTTGTAGAACTATCATCTGGTGCCGCCGACGAGTCAATCACGAGACTTCATTGAATCGCGACGAGTGGAGGCTCGGGAATCAACAGACCCAGCAATTACCCCTGCAGGATGTCCTGGGGCATCCAGTCTCGGTGGACCGATGGCTGGAAGAACAAAATGTGCCCACAAATTCCCAGCAATATGGCCAAGACACTTGGTAAGTTGTTATCTTTCTCTCGCATCGCACTCTTTGGCCTCGATGATGTTAGTGCGGGGACATTAGGGCTGGGCACAAGGCTGAATCCGCCTTATTGGGCGCATCGGTGTCTCGTCGGCAATATTAAAGTCTGGGCAAGACCCTGGCCTTGCTGCCCTCTAATCATGGCAATCCAGGCCAATCCATGTCGACGCTATACCTATGCCATGCCTTGTCCTGTTCCATGTTCCTGGATGATATCACCTCTTGGCCAAACAGGATCAACACACACCAATCGCCTGAACCTTCTAGAAACATGGCTAACAACCCCACAGCTCCATCTGCCTCTGCGCACTGTCGTCGCCGATCTACCCGACCTATCCACATGCAGCTATTCTAGCCCGGAGTCAACGCACTCAATCCCCAATTCGGACAGAAAATCCCCATGCACACGCGGCGCGGGACCCTAGCCACGAGACCATTGTCTTGAATCGATGCAAACACGCCTTCCACCTGGCTTGTCTAAAGTCTTGGTTTGAATATCGTCGGTATAAGTGCCCGATCTGCCAAGCTTCGTATTCGCCCGAGGAGGAGGCATGCGGATCAAGACCACCATCCTGATGTCCTTGTTGTCTCTGTACACTGGTCTGGCTGGCTTTATATTTTGATATCCATGCGCTATGCTCGAGTCATAGGACCGGGCTTTGCCTTAGCTTTGTATTTAGTTGCTTTGAGATATCCAATGCGCTCGAGAATATTCTTTCTTGTCTATACACGTTGTTGTACATGATATATGTATGCATTGTCGCCCGATGCAGGATTGTAAGATGAAGTCGTTATGCACCGTGAACGAAGCATGAGACTGGTCATTCCAAGTTTTAATCCCATTATCCCTATCTGACCAGAGTCACTAGCTCAACAGTCTTCCAACCGAGTCCAACTCCTGGAGATCATCGGACAATTGCCATACCACAGCAACTGGGTTAGTGCGACGGACCACAAGCGATCTAGAACTTTTGATAATCGCCACTGATGGCATAATTCAGTCAGCCGGTATAAATGCCCAGCTTGTTGATGGGTCTAAATCTTGCTCCCTTCGCCTTGTGGCAAGTAACTCATAGCATTATAGACCTTTGTTTAACGAATGGATGTTCCCAAAGCAAGTTGAGTTTTTACTATTGTGAGGGCGAATTGCGCAAGGTCTCTCGCGCATGAAATAGGTGTGACTTCACCAAGGCTTCCTGGGCCTTGAGAGTAAGTCTGAATGGTTCAAGGGTAAATTTCCATAGTAGGTGGCAACATATACCTCGATCAAAGCCAGAAAAGTAACGTAAATATTTTTTATCGTTGCAGAAATATTTATCTGGGATACATTGTTTTCGTTGTATACGTTTTCTACTATCTATACATGATCGACCATTAAAATAGTTTCTAGTGCCGAGATTTAGAATCGCATTCAAACTCATGTGTAGATGGACGGTAAGTTTTCAGAGTGACCTCCAAGCCTCTGAGCTGTCATATTAGCTTATTAGAGATGAATATGCTGTTGACTTGGTCTATCTCAGGTTGAGTTGAAGTGTAAGTCGGGCACCGGAAAAGGAAACGAGCATCCCGCGCACAGAGCCCCCAACTGTATCACGAGGCCGTTTACTTCCAACAATCACTAACCTCATTTGATCAGCTCCTCTCCTCTATTTTCAACATGGATCTTACTCAAAAAGAATGCGCCCTCATCGAACTCGCAAGAAACACAATCAATTCAATTCCCAAATCAGACAACCACAGCGTCGCCAGCGCAGGCCTCTCTGAAAATGGACAAATCTTCACCGGTGTCAATGTCTTCCACTTTACCGGTGGACCATGTGCTGAGCTCGTCGTTCTCGGGGTTGCCGCCGGTTCAGGGGCTCAGAAACTCACGCATATCGTTGCAGTGGGCGAGGATGGTCAAGAAGGAGCCATCGTGAGTCCATGCGGTCGCTGTCGACAGGTGCTGCGTGATCTTCATCCTAGTATTAGGGTGGTTGTACAGGAGAAGGACGGAGGTACGGTGTCTGTACCTATTGATGAGTTGTTACCTTATGCCTATGATCTTCGGGAATGACAATTCAACATTAACTATTGGCCTATGGAAGATATCAAACATCATTGTACACAAACACCAATCAATCAATAACTAGAATCAATCCAAGAGCCATAATCACTACCCAAAACAGTCTTCTTGGTCACAGCCGCTGAGATAGAAGTCTCATACAGTCGGCTCGAAGTATCAGCTCCATCTCCAGAGTTATTGAACTCATAATACGCCGGCGTAGCCCCATCAGCCATAGTATTCCAGCCCTTGGCATTGATCAAACTGCCAATGTTGGAGTTCTGATAGATGACACGAGCCAGAATGCGCCACGGACGACCGAGGTACTGCGTACCGTCAAGGGTAACACCCGGCGCAGCCTTGATATTGCAGTGATCAATGGCATACCAGGCAGTGTCACTGGCTACCTCGCGTGACATGGCAGTAATGGCACCAGGGCCGTTGGCGACAATGTCACATTCACCAAACCAGGCCGAGGCATCGCCGAAGATGAAGTCGACGTTTCCTATAATCTCTTAGTATCCATCGAGATAGGTGATCGTGCTGGACTCACCCTCAATCAGGCAGTTGGAATAGTACTGAGTTCCAGACTTGGCGTACAAAGTATCCTGATAGCCAGAGAATTGACAGCCATAAAAGCCGAGCTTATCGGCATTCGCAACCATTCTAGAATAGTCAGTCTCTATCTAACCTCAGATATTCCGGTAGACTCACGCCACAGCCTGCGATCCCGCTCCATATCCATTCACAATGTTAATGTTATACATCTTCAATCCGTCCGAGACAACGTTAACAGTCGCACTCTTATCCAAACTTCCAGCAGTGGCAGAATTGATAGAATGCGTAATAGTCACGGTGTTCTTCTTGTAAGACCCCGTATCAGCAGTCTGCCCATACAGGGTCAGGGCACCCCCATATTTGATGATAACCTGCTCGGTGTATGTGCCAGCAGCAATGTAGATACACGCAGCAGCAGTCGAAGAACCGAGAACAGAGACGGCAGCTCCGACACTCGAGTATGTACCACTAGAACCGACAGTCAAACATCCAGAGGGCGCGCTTGTCCTTGCGGTGCGACGTTGTAGTTCTGTCGGGGCGCCGATGACGCCGGCACCAAGGGCTAGGGCTGAGAGGAGAGGTTTGGCAAGATGCATGATGTGCAAACGTGGCCAGAGAGGATATGATCGCCCCTGATGTGCGATTGTATGGATATTATATGCAGATCCATGGTATCATTGGAGCAGACCTTGTCCTGTTCATACCCCCTGTTTCAAGGGCCAGCCATGTCTCATCGCATAGCAGACGGAGCTATAGTTGAGACATAGCTTCTCCACTCCGATTTTCCCGTGAATGACAGGCGCATGCAGAGCTGTGATATTTAGGCTGATATACCCACCGCTACTCCATTTGCTCCCTGTCATTTTGAATGTCTAGCATGTGGCCAAGCATGTGGCTGTTCACCGTGTTTCAAACAAGGGGTTCGCAGCTCCGAAGTAGGTACAGCTAGATCCGGGGAAATCAGATGAAAAAGCCGTGCGAACGCCATTTCCCCGGAATTAATTGGCAGCCATGAACTAATAATCCCGCTTCCTGCAGGTACACCTAAAGAATGACGACAAAAAAGCAAAGGAACAAAAATATTCCTCGAATAGCGGGGCGCGTTTCAGAAACACGCTTGTTTCTCCGTCGAACTATGAAACCTCACCTCCGGTGCTACTATAGATTGGCCAGATATTAACCATCTATGCTTAGCGATACAGCAGAGTAAAGAACTACAGATAAATTGGCTACCAATTTCCCCCCTGACACAATGAAAATAGCCAACAACCATGCCATCCCTCTCCAAGACCCTCACAGCCCTCGCGCTGCTCACACAAACCCTCGCATTGACTCCGACAAAACCACTCAATGCCCGCGCTTCAACCTGTACACCAAAAGCCGGTGGATCATCTTCAGTAGATGATGTCCCAGCCATTACGTCCGCAATCGCATCATGCGGAAAGGGAGGCACGATCGTTATTCCCGCTGGAAGTACATACTACCTGAACAGCGTGCTGGACTTTGCAGGCTGTACCGGCTGTGACTTTCAAGTCGAGGGGCTGTTGAAGTTCTCTTCGTCGACGAGTTACTGGGAAGGACGCACGGCCATGATAAACATCAAGAATATCAATGGGCTCAAGATCCGCTCGTTGACTGGCGCTGGAGTAATCGATGGAAATGGACAGAACGCGTAAGTCACCTTGTTCTTCCTCCCAATACATCCAACCAATACTAACACAACGCATAGATGGGACCTCTTCGCAAGTGACAGCAGCTACGCGCGCCCAACTCTCCTCTACATAACAGGCGGATCAAACATCGAGATCTCAAGCCTGCGCCAGAAAAACCCACCCAACGTCTTCAACTCAGTAAAAGGCAACACAAAGAGGGTAACCTTCTCGCATCTAAAAATGGATGCAACATCCAAGAGCGACAACGAGCCCAAAAACACCGACGGTTTCGACATCGGCGCCAGCACAGATGTCACCATCAGCAACGTCGATGTCGACAATGACGATGACTGTGTCGCCTTCAAGCCTGGCTGTGATGGTGTCACTGTCACCGATATAACCTGCACGGGCAGTCATGGGTTATCTGTTGGATCTCTGGGCAAAGGGTCGTCCGATACAGTGAAGAATATCTATGTATCCGGCGCGACGATGATCAATTCAACCAAGGCCCTTGGTATAAAGACATACCCGTCTGGCGGATCTCATGGGTTATCAACAGCGAGCAATGTAACGTGGAGCGGTGTTGTTGTTGATGGGTGCGACTATGCGGTTCAGATTCAAAGTTGTTATGGGGAGAATAGTGAGTACTGTGAAGAGAATCCCGGGAATGCCAATTTGTCTGGTATTGTGATTGAGGATGTTAGCGGGGTGACGAGTGGGAAGTATGGAGCGGTGACTAGCAATTTGAATTGTGGATCTGGGGGCACTTGTGATGTGAAGATTGGTTCTTATACAGTCAAGCCAAAGTCTGGGAGTGGCAAGGTGCTTTGCGCGAATACGCCGTCTGATTTGGGGGTTACTTGTACTGCTGGAGCATCGGGGTGATCCACGGGTTATGGAAGAAATGTATCTATACAATTTTGCGGTATATACGTTCACGGTGTAATCTTAGTCTCTTTCCTCATTGATCATTGCGGTTTACGCGTTGGCAACCATCTTGTCCTTGACGTAGAGGTCGACATATTGGTCGACATCGTAGTTCTCCAGCTGAGGGCGGTCCCAGCCCACCTTCAGCAGCTCATCGACGCGAGCCTGGTCGAAGTGTGCCTCGAGATGGCGCTTGTACTTGGCCAGAATCTCGGGCTTAGCCTCCTCGCGACGGAGACGGTGGCCGAGAGGAGCCTCAACGGCGATCTCCTCGAGAACAGTGCCGTCATTAAGAGTGACGGTCAGTGCGTTGGGGATGGTACGCTTGGTGGGGTCGTGGTAGTCAGTGGTGTACTGAGTATCCTCGACACAGCGGATGCGCTTGCGAAGGTCCTCCAGCAGGGGAGAGGTGGCGGCCTCGGAGCCGTCAGCGTAGTCGCTGGCGGTCAGACGGCCGAAGACGAGCATGGTGGCCACCATGTACTGCACGCAGTGGTCGCGATCGGCAAAGTTGTCCATCTCCTTGAACTGCTTGTCGATGATGCGAATGCAGGCCTCGTGTGTGCGGTTGGTGATCTCCTTGATATCCTTGGCGCTCTTGCCCATGGAGGCGAGCTTGGCGTTGACCTTTTCGGCGGCCTCAATGGCAGTCTGCGAGTGGAATTCAGCTGTACAGGGTTAGTATAGTCAATCATATCGGGTGAAGTGCACTTACCAGGGTAGGAGACCTTGAACAGAACGTTCTCCATGACGTAGCTGCCGTAGGGGCGCTGGAACTGGAACTTCTTGCCCTTGAACAGGACATCGTAGAAGCCCCAGGTTGGGGCAGAGAGAACGGTGCGGAGACCTCCCTCACCCTTCTGGACCTTCAAGACCAGGTTGACAGCGCGCTGGCAGGCATCACCGGCAGCCCAGGACTTGCGGGACATGGTGTTGGGGGAGTGGCGGTAGGTACGGAGACTCTGGCCGTCCACCCAAGCCTGGGTAATAGCATCGGCGGTCTGCTTCTCAGTGAGACCCATCATCTTGGAGACAACAGCGGCGGTCGCAACCTTGACGAGAACAACGTGGTCAAGGCCGACCTTGTTGTAAGAGTTCTCCAGAGCAAGGACACCCTGAATCTCGTGGGCCTTGATCATAGCCTCAAGAACATCACGGATCTTCAGGATCTTGCCGTTACCAAGGTTTCCACCGGCGCGGTTGGTGCGGGAAATCCAGTCAGCCACAGCGAGAATACCGCCCAGGTTGTCCGAGGGATGACCCCACTCAGCAGCGAGCCAGCAGTCATTGTAATCGAGCCAGCGGATCATCGCACCGATGTTGAAAGCACCGTTGACGGGATCCAACTGGTAAGGAGTACCAGGGACACGGGTACCATTGGGGACAACAGTACCGTCAACAACCGGACCAAGCAGCTTGGCGCACTCCTTGAACTTCAAAGCCTCCAGTCCACAGCCGAGAGTGTCCAAGAAGACCAAACGGGCAGTATCGAACTGTAGAAAACATCAATCAGCTTAATTCAGGGTTCCGGTCACCCGCTCCACTTACCGCCAAGTCGGAGTCCACCTTGTAGTCGTGGATGTACGAGGCCATGTCCTGGATCTCAGGGTCATACGCCTTGTCGCTAGGGACCGCAGGAGCGGCAGACTGACGTGCGGCCATGGTCGAAAAGCGAGGAGTGTGAGTAAGTGTAGGGACTGAAATGCGAGAAGAAGCGAATGTGGGCAATCTGGAGATGCGGGCCAAAGTGCGGGGAGCCGTGTGGGTCAAGCGCCTCACTGGCAACATAATGGAAGACAGGGCAATGGTCGCAATTGACCTGGAATAGAGTGAGGAAGAATAAAAGGAGACTGAGAGGGAACGGTGAAGGTGAAGGTAGAGAGAGGGAGAGAAATGGAGAATGTTGGGGAATTGGGGAAAGGAAAGGGATGTCAAGCTGACTTCATGCCGAGGGTCGGTTACTGTCGGTCCGACACTGATCTACTTACGCTACACTACAAGTTACTTTGGCTAATTATTTCTGCATATTGAGTTCTGGTATTTGCTGTGGTACAGAGTACATCTCCGAAATCAGGAGAATCAGGTCAATGCGAAACCGAAATTCGGAGGTATCAAAAGAAGGGAGCAAAACCGCGAAACAAACAAGAACAGTGTGATTCCTCGGACCAATTGACCTCACATGGCGATCGGCGATCAATGCCAGACTCCACTGGCCTCCTTTGCGTCCGACTCTCGCAAGCTCTGGGCAACCTCTGTGTAAACGGCCTTTGCGAGAAAAGGGGGCACCGCATTGCCAATCTGCTTTCGCACATTGCTGTCGGAAAACTCAAACTCCATGGGGAATGTCTGAAGACAAGCCATCTCGCGATCAGTAAAGGGTCTCAGCCCCGTGGGGTGATAGTTGTACTCTCCACCTCCGCAAGTAATGGTCTTGGCAGGACGGTGTCCGTCAAACGGGGCGCGGTGCGCGAGACGCCAGCGATGAAGGGCTTTCTCGACATCGTGGTTCCGGGTATCATCTGGGATGTCTGCAATAGCCGACCAGATGGTGGTGCGAGGGAGAAGGCCAGGGGCGGAAATCAATCCGTGAGTTGGTTGAGGGAAGTGAGGCAGGGTCTCTCCGGGACTGTGGTCACCTGGTTAGCGTTGCCCTGAATAACTTCGTCTCTTTCTTCTTTTTTCTTTCACTTACCCCGCAGCAATGACCACCAGCCTCTTTCGCTCCTGAGGGACACCATAGTCGTCGCAGCGCAATACCGACCAGCGGAGAGAATACCCGATCTCCACCAGGTCAAGAAGGACCCGGTGAAAGATTTCAGCCCATCGTTCAGGCAGTCCGGCAGTCTCCTCCATAGTCAGAACTCGAGGCTTCGCGCTTCGGCACAAGGATCCAGCGGAGAAGATGCATGCTGAATTAGCATCATCCTTGGCGCACTGCACAGTGTGGGCGGGGGAGAATGTCTGGCAGGGAGGTGAACAATGGCAGATGTCCACACGCGTCCAGTTAGGATCGTTGGTAAGGAAACTGAAGAAGTCGGCATGCTCAATCTCAACGCCGTCAAAGTTGCGCTGGTAGGTATCGACGGCATGGTCCGAATTGTCAACGGCCCACCTGATGTCCAGTCCTGCTTGTCTGGCGCCGCAGGACATACCACCGCCACCACAGTACGCATCACCAAAGGTGTATGCTTGCGCCTTTCCAGTTACAGTGCCCGTAAGGTCGATAACATCCCTGTCGTTATGCATTTCATCGGCTGAAGCCTGGCCCTCTCCGAAAAACGTCGTCCGGCCTTGTCCTCGCCATTCATCACGAAGCTGAATGGATGTCTTTCCAAACCCGGCGTCACTCTCTCGGAAGTTGAGATATTCAATGGCAGTCTGGTCGGTCGTTAAAGGATGTTGGTCAGGGATGATGACAACACCCTGCTGGCGAATGGTAAGTTTGAGACGGCAAGTGAGTTCGGCAGTGGGCTCATCGAAGTCGGTGCGATGGTTGGTGAAGCGAATGTCGCAAATTTTCTTGACATGCTTGGAGCCCACCGAGTCCATCTTCTGCGTGACCCAGATCAATTCGTTTTCCTGCTTAGGAAGATACATCTTAACGTGAGGGTGCGTGGCACGAAACAGATGACGGCCGGTGAAACGCACGTCGAAGGGCATAGGGTCAACTTGCTCAATCCTAAGAAAGGAGCCGTCCTTGAGCTCCAGGGACATGCCAGCACGGTAGAGGATACCACCAATGGTGGCCTCCAGGAAGTGACGGGTCGGGGCAGGTTGTCCGGATGCCTGACGCTTCATGACCCGCAGGATAGACCGAGAAGACTGCGCAAATTGGCCATGCTCCATTTTATCAATGTCAGCTACGCGAGAGGGACCGGAGACATTTTGTATAACCGAAGTGAGGGTCTGCACGTCCTCGTTATCCTCAGAATCGGAGGTCAGGTCAATGAACGCCTGAGCATTGGGGAACTTTGCCGGCGTACAAATGTGCGCAAAGAGGGAATGCTCAATATTCACCTCGTCCTCATCGTCACTCATGGTCAAGTCCATCGCGGCGGCGATTGACTGCTGGCCGCGCGAGACCTGGGGGTATCCGAAGGGAGATACCGAGACGCGAGCTCGGTCGACTGCAGCCATGGCTGCGGTGCGGAGGGTTGGGGGTGGAGTTTGAGGTAAGAAGTGACGAAAGAGAAGGAGGGAAAGCGAAACCCCAGTGAGCTGAGTCTGATATCGCGGGGTATCGAGGTTGAGATGACTTCGCCTCCAAGAGACAAAGCAAGATGTACAAAATTGGCAATTTTTGTCTGAAGAAAGAAAGTGCAAAGTGCAGGGTAAATTTATCTGAGGAACTTGGGTGTCTCGAAATCGATGCTATTCAGAACTCAGAACTGAGACTGCTATACTATGTGCTGCGCGATCTACTAAGTTATGGCAACGAGCTGGAAGGGCTGGGTATATCTACTCATTCAACAAAGCGAACTAGTCTCAATGGGAATGTGAAGCATAAAAGACAAGATGTAACAAAGGTATTCAATGAATTTATACTGTACTGTAAATGTAGATGTTGATTTCCCCTTTCGGCCACTAGGGCACAGCTGACTCATCCCTGACTAACCGGCCAACGAGAAAAAAAACTCGAGCTCCACCGAACCAAACCACAGAACAAAATTTCACTATGGAGCGACTTCCCTCCTCTTCTCTCTTGGGTGGTGATTGTCTATCCCTCTATCCCCCTGATTTCTGTAAGTTGCTTTGTTTTGTTCTTTCTGTTGTGTTCACCCCCTCTCTATGATGAATTTGGTTTTTTTATAGATGTTAGACTTCCTAAGCAATCATTGCGGAGAAACATCCATACTGATTTGAGACATTCTTCTGTCATTTGTGCATGCTATGGGTGGGATTCATGCTAATTCATCTACTCAAACAGAAAAACCGTCAGGATGTGTGGCATCATTGCTCTGATCCAGGCCAACCCCTCATCCGCGGCTGCCGTGGATCTCCACGAAGCCCTCTACCTCCTCCAACGTGAGTTCGGTTTATAATCCCCACGTGCGACCGCGAAACTAAACGCGTGGGACAGATCGTGGTCAGGATGCAGCCGGTATCGCAACCTGTGCGTCCGGGGGTCGGATTTACCAGTTGAAGGCCAACGGCATGGCCGCCAAGGTCTTCCAGGATGGTGCCAAGGTGACCAACCTGCCTGGTTCAATGGGTATTGGTCACCTGCGCTACCCGACTGCTGGTTCCAGTGCCAACGCCGAGGCCCAGCCGTTTTACGTGAACAGCCCCTACGGTATCTGCTTTGCCCACAATGGTAATCTCATCAACGCGCCTGAGCTCAAGAAGCACTTGGACTTGGAGGCCCACCGTCACATCAACACCGACAGTGACAGCGAGCTGATGCTCAACGTCTTTGCCGATGAGCTGAGCGAGACCAAGAAGGCCCGTGTCAACCACGAGGACCTCTTCGCCAGTTTGACCCGCATGTACAAGCGCTGCGAGGGTGGCTGGGCTTGTACTGCTATGCTTGCCGGTAAGTCTCCTTCTTTCAACATCTTTGATATGGTGCTGACTATCTAGGATTCGGTATCCTTGGTTTCCGTGACTCCTACGGTATCCGCCCCTTGGTGCTCGGCTCTCGCCTGTCCTTGGATGGACCTGGCATGGACTACATGATGGCTTCCGAGTCAGTAGCCCTGGACCAGCTGGGCTTCACCAACCAGCGTGATATTCAGCCCGGTGAGGCCGTCATCATCGCCAAGGGTGGTGAGCCGGTCTTCCGCCAGGTCGCCCCCAAGAAGGCCTACGCCCCTGATATCTTCGAGTATGTCTACTTTGCTCGCCCTGACTCTGTCATGGATGGCATCAGTGTGTACCGTAGCCGGCAACGCATGGGTGACCGTCTCGGTGCACGAATCCTCGATGTCCTGGGTCCCGAGATCGTCAAGGATATTGACGTGGTCATCCCCATTCCTGAAACGGCCACCACATCCGCCACCAACGTGGCACAGTACCTGAACAAGCCTTACTGCCACGGTTTCGTCAAGAACCGTTACGTCTTCCGTACTTTCATTATGCCTGAGCAAAAGACCCGCCAGAAGGGTGTCCGTCGCAAGCTCAACGCTATGAAGGCTGAGTTCAAGGACCGCAACGTGCTACTCGTTGATGACAGTATCGTTCGTGGTACCACCAGTCGTGAGATTGTCAGCATGGCCCGGGAAGCCGGCGCTAAGAAGGTTTACCTTGCTTCCTGCGCTCCCGAGATCACCCATGCTCACATCTACGGTATCGATCTTGCTTCTCCCCAGGAGCTTGTCGCCCACAACCGGGACTCCCAGGCTATCGCCAAGCACATTGGTGCCGAGAGCGTCATCTTCCAGACCCTGGACGATCTGAAGGATGCTTGTGCCGAGGTTGCCCGTGAGAACGGACAGGCCGAGCCCCAAGACTTCGAGGTCGGTGTGTTCTGCGGTAGCTACGTGACCCCCGTGTCCAACGGCTACTTCGAGCACCTCGAGTCCGTCCGCGGTGAAGGTCGCAAGTCCAAGGCCCTGGACAAGGCCAAGGAGGCCGTCTCCCACGGCTTCGCCAACTTGACCGACTTTCAGATCGCCGCCAACGGCGTGACCATGGACACCAACGGCAAGATCATCCCCGCCTCCGACAACACCGACTCTCTGACTCACCCCGAGGCCAAGACAAGCCATGAGGAGCACAACCCCAAGGTCTCTGACCGGATGGATATCAGCATCCACAACATGGCGGACCACCACGACGCATGATGATGACTTACTCTTTCTTTTATCTACTATCTTTTAACGTTTACGCTGGCTATTTGGCAGTTTGCATCTGGAGTCTGGGAGTTTGTTTGAAGGAGCATTGTCATGCTGTTGGGTGGCTGATCTGCTGCTATGCAAAAGCATTGAAAATACCAATACCCGGTGTCTCGTCTCGAGGTCATCTACTATATGAATCTAGATGAAGCAATGTTGATGTATCATGGTTTCCCATAAAATTCGTAAATATCTTCTCTTATCCCGTAAGGTAACTAATCAAGTCCAAGTTGATGATATGTAAGGCAGCAATTGCGGCCTCAGGTGTCAATCTGTCCGAGGTTCCAGCCTGCATCATCCAACCGGTTTCTGACATTCTCCCTCTTTTTACCTCCGCGCATGTAATTGACACACTTCACAGTTTTATTGAATTTCAATTTAAACCAATGGAGCGACGTGTCACTCGCTCTGCAGCGCACACTGCTTTGGCCGGGGATATCAGCCCGGCCCAAGGACCAAGCACTAAGGAGCCCCAATCAAAGGGAGCCAAAGCCAGCAAACCTGTTAGCGTCAGGACTGCCACTGTCACACATGCTGGTCCCAAGTCGTCCCTGAAGAAGACGCGGGCGGTGACAATTCCGAAGCCACTGGGTTCAGACGAACTACCTCATAATCTTGGATCTCTGCCAGTTCCAACAGCTACCAAAGAAATCTCAATTGCTGGCTCTGACAAGGAAAATAACCCTATCAAGCAAGAAAATGTCGAAAAGTTTGCTGTTGAGCTCCAAGACACTGTGGACAGGGCGACGACCAAAATCGAAGATAGCAAACCTCAGACCACTCCTACCCGGAAACCCAAGAAGAATACTTATGGTCTGACACCTGGAACCTCTCCCTTTTCCGAATGGAATCAACCAAGTGCAGAAGAATGTGAAGAAGTCAATCGCCTACTATCCACCATCCACGGCGAAATCAAGGCTCCAACCACTATCCCAGAACCCTCCTTAACAGTAACAGGCTGCGGCGAAGTCCCTTCAGTCCTAGACGCACTCATCCGCACTCTGCTAAGCGGCGCAACAACAGGCGCCAACTCAGCTAGAGCCTTCAATGGACTCGTACAGCGCTTCGGCATCCTCACAGAAGGAATCGGCAAAGGAAGCGTGAACTGGGAGGCCGTACGACAAGCCACAGTGAAAGACGTCTTTGAAGCAATCAAAAGCGGCGGACTAGCCGATATAAAAAGCAAAAACCTAAAGGGAATCCTGGACATAGTCCACGAAGACAACCAAACACGCCGAAACGACCTCCTAAACAAACCCAAACCAGAAAACGAAACCGAAAATGAAAAATCCTACGAAAAAGCCTGCGCGGACCAAAACGTCCTCTCTCTCAACCACATGCACACATTGACCTCGGAGCAAGCAATGACAGAACTAGTCAGATACCCAGGCATCGGACCCAAAACAGCAGCCTGCGTCATCCTCTTCTGTCTACAGAGACCCTGCTTCGCGGTCGACACGCACATCTTCAGACTTACCAAATGGCTCGGCTGGGTCCCTCCGCGCGCGAATGAAGTCACGGCGTTTAGTCACCTTGAAGTTCGGATCCCTGATCATCTCAAGTACTCGCTTCATCAGCTTCTCATTCGGCATGGGAAGAATTGTTCGCGGTGTCGGGCTATTACTGGTTCTTCTAGTGCTGGTTGGGAGGATGGGTGTGTTATTGATCATCTTGTTGCAAGGACCGGGAAACGGAAGGGGGCTGTTGGTGTTGCTGTTAAGGGGAAGACGAATGGTAAGGCGAAGGTCAATGGCAAGGGCAATAGACAGACGACTGGGAAGCGGAAGAAGCAGGAATCTGAGGATGAGGAGAGTGAGAGTCTAAGTGATATTGACAGTGAACTTTCTGGTTTGAGTGATGATTGAGGAATGGGGTCTCAGCAGAACTATGACTGTGATTTATGGTTACGGTATATGACAAGAAACAATGGCTCAAATATCTTATGTATTATTAAGGTTGCTCTATTTATTTCATGCTACTTCAATCTATTATCAGTTTTAGAAACTCGAAAGCACCGTGCCAAGGGTATGCATGAAAAGCGGATAGTTCCATGATATAGATCCCATAGCACAATGCCATTGCCCGGCACTACAACGTACAGCCAAGAGTGTTGTAGTGGATTTGGTGGCACTTTCGGTGGTACCTCTTGCACACTCAACGCGAGGAGTAATTATATTGCCTGTTGCTCGATGTTCAACAGTCGAGACACCTGTTCTTCAAAGTATGACAATGGGATATGTCAGACAAGTGGTAGCTCACTAATCGAGAGGGGATATAGTTGCTTAAGTTGGAAATGTGAGACCTCTATATCATGTGTGCATCCTGTGGTCTATCTTCTGGTAGTTTTGCCCTAGTTGCCAGGTTTCCTATGCCGTCATGTAAATGCACAGACTTATTACTTTCCAGACCTAAACAAACAAACAACCAGTACCAATATTAAAGCCGTGTAGAATAAAATTAAATTGGATTGCGTATGTTGATAGATTGATCAAAGCATCCAAGTATAGAAGTGGTCCGGCATGTCGGCGTAGTCGGCCCGAGTCATGTTATCTCCACCGAAATGTCCCCCCTACAACTCAATAATTGCAATTACTTCTGTTCCAGTCAGTGCAGGATGGATTGTTTGGCAAAGCACATTCCACAATCTGTGCTATCCCTCCTAGAGGCCTATGCGCCTCCCGGATCCGCAGAATATGCCCCAATGATCGGAGTCGCGTTGGCCTCCTTCGTCGCCGTGTACGTGGGGTACCTCTACATCCAAAGTTGCAAAGAAGCAGCTGTCGCGTTCAACGTCCCTGTACCGCCAGAAGTGCGCAAGAGTGGCACTGGTAAGTCCTGGGATGAGGCCCAGGGGCAGCAGAAGAAGGTCCTGGAGGATCAGGCTCGGGGAGTGAGTACAGTTGCTTATGTTTTCCGCGCTTGTTTCACGTTCTTGGGCTAACCACTGGTCTCTGACAGAAATGGAACGATCAATTGATTATGAGCTACTGTCCTGCCGATGGAAGAGTGCTCGGCAACGGAATTAAGCCCGCTACGGTCGACGATGTCAACGAGGCTATTCGGGCTGCCACAGCTGCGCAGCGGGAATGGGCGAAGACTACTTTTGCGGATCGCAGAAAGGTTCTCCGGACATTGTTGAAGTATGTTGTCCTATTACATTCTTGGGTATAGCTCGGGTATAGCTCCCCGGGATGCTAACGTCTCGCAGATATGTTCTCGACCACCAAGACGACCTCGTCACCGCATGCTGCCTCGACTCGGGTAAAACAAAAGTGGATGCTTCATTCGGTGAGATCCTCGTCACCGCAGAGAAGCTCAAGTGGACGATTGATCATGGCGAGAAGGCGCTGCTTGCAGAGCGCCGACCCACCAACTTCCTAATGATGTACAAGAAGAATATGGTCACGTACGAACCACTCGGCGTCGTGGGTGCCTGCGTGTCTTGGAACTACCCTCTCCACAACTTCATCGGACCTGTTATCAGCGCCTTGTTCACCGGTAATGCGGTTGTCGTCAAGCCATCCGAGCAGACAGCCTGGTGTTCAGCCTACTTCCTCGATATGGTGCGCGGTGCCCTCTCCAGCTGTGGCTACTCACGCGATCTGGTCCACATGCTCGTATGTCTTCCCACCGTTGCAGACGCATTCACCTCGCATCCTGATATCGCACATTTGACCTTCATCGGATCCCGTCCCGTTGCCCACAAGGTCTGCGCATCAGCAGCCAAGGCCCTCATCCCCGTCTGCGTCGAACTGGGCGGCAAAGACCCAGCCGTGATCCTCGACGACTCCCGTACCGTCAAGAATCTCTCCTCAATCGCATCCATTCTCATGCGCGGCGTCTTCCAATCCGCTGGCCAGAACTGCATCGGTGTAGAGCGCATCATCGCTCTCCCTGGCACCTACGACCGTCTCATCGAAATCGTCACTCCACGCATCCAATCTCTCCGCATGGGCTCCATCCTCCTCGACTCCATGACGCCAGATATGGGTGCAATGATCTCCCCAGCTTCCTTCGCCAACTTAGAAACCCTTATCGCCGAAGCCGTCAAGCAAGGAGCCCGCCTCCTCGCCGGCGGCACCCAACATGCCCACCCAACCCACACCTACGGCCACTACTTCACCCCAACCCTCCTAGTAGACGTCACAAGAGACATGCGCATCGCCCAAGAAGAACTCTTCGCCCCAGTCTTCCTAGTGATGCGCGCAACATCCGTCCAAGACGCAATCGCCATTTCAAACTCAACCCCCTATGCCCTAGGCGCAAGCGTCTTCGGCCACAACGCCGCCGATATCCAATCCTGCGTGCGCAACATCTCCGCCGGAATGGTCGCAGTTAACGATTTCGGCAGCTACTATGCCGTGCAGCTTCCATTCGGCGGAGTACGCGGGTCAGGCTATGGCCGATTTGCGGGCGAGGAGGGTCTGCGCGGATTGTGCAATACCAAGGCTGTTTGTGTTGATCGGTTCCCGAAGATTATGGGGACTGCCATTCCCCCTCGGGTTGATTATCCGATTCAGAAGCGCGAGGGTGAGGCTGGGGCTAAGGATGGTCGTGCTGCTTGGGAGATGTGTAAGGGTGTTGTTGAGACTGGGTATCAGTTGACTATTGGGGGACGTGTTGCTGGTATTTTGCGGTTGTTGGGGAATATGTAGACTATCACTGACTCTTTCGTGACATCGTTTCTTGTATTTTATACATCATCTATTAACATATATAAATGTAAATTCGTAATTTGTTTAGTTCTGAGATGGCCACGCAATAAATCACAATAAACGCCATCTATGTACATTGCTATGCAGATGATCTATTCATTTCGAAGTAGGGGATTCCATTACCCAATAATTATCCAAGCTGATATTGGTTGCAGTCAACCAATCTTGCATGTACGAATTCTCACTGGTGTCTGCAAGGTCGATACCAAGCGCAACGAGCAACTCACCACCCTCGACCAAAAGCCA
Source organism: Penicillium antarcticum (assembly GCF_028974205.1). Taxonomy (NCBI): domain Eukaryota; kingdom Fungi; phylum Ascomycota; class Eurotiomycetes; order Eurotiales; family Aspergillaceae; genus Penicillium; species Penicillium antarcticum. The sequence continues at coordinate 3,031,933 of NW_026695304.1, read as the reverse complement.
GTTCAATTTGCCACCATTGAACAGTTGTATTGATGGACCATGAAGCTCTCTCAAATGCTTGGGCAGTTGAATCTGGAAACCCGATACCCATTGAGCAAATTTGGCACTGGTATCAAACCCATTCTGGCCGTCATGGCCCCGGGCTTTCGTATCGACAACCCACTGTGTGATCTCGGGGGAATTGCGGGGAATAGATTCCGCGCTAGCGCGAATGAGAGCCTCGAAGAAGCGCCAGGTAGGGGTAGTTCCTTCTCGAGGAGGGAGCTTGGCAGCAGTGACAAATACATGAGAAGGGATTGTATACCGGGCCGGGGGAGCGTCCAGTTTGTAGCGGAAGACAAACTCGTCAATCTTGAGAAGCGTGATAAGCGCATGGTAGTTGTAATGACGGATTGCATTATCAAGTCCTTCATGCAGAGCCTTGCGGTCGACAGTTGTTTCTGTAATTGGCCTGTTCTTGGGCTTCTCGTCAGTCCAGTTTCTGGAAGTCATGCGCAGCATCTCCAGAAATCGGACGTCTTCTCGGGAAAAGCCGTTGCTGCCGCCTCGGAGGAGATGGGATGGAAAGCTGCAGAGATCCAGAGCTGGTACAAGCATGGCCATTTTGAGTTCACGATTTTTGATTTCAATGTCCACCATGGGGTGAACGATGAGGTCAAAATTGTAGGGACCTCTGTGGCATTGCGGAGTGAGCCGTGAGTAAATCTGCCGGATGCGCTCTTTGGCGGGCCCGACGGCTTTATTCTGCGGTTCACCCATGCCATGGAAAACGCTCTGGAACTCCAGCTTGCGATCCATGAATCTCTTGAAATCTTCGTTTTGGTGCTCGTCTACCACAATGCCAGCATTAATCCAGGAGCGGTGAATGGTCAGGATCTGCATATCCGGGATCCTCTGAAGCACGCGATCTATCGTACACCATTTGCACTTAAGCACTGCTTCTTGTAGGGTCTTGCGCTCATCTTCCTCAAGCGGGGTATAGTCGAACGGAGCCATCATGCGGTTGATGGTCTTACTCCCGGGGTAGGTCCGTAGATCGCGCCAGAAGGCGAGGAGGATGAGAATTCGGTATACATTCTCACGGGATAGAGCCTGGGAAAGAAATGGCGATGCGCGCGGGAAGTTCAATTCGAGTGAGTACAGAAAGATCTGTTCAATCACCTCATATGGGAGAGCCTCCAGCATAGACATAGTTCGAGCTTGCGAGCGCGGAGTTGCGGGAGAATTGGAGGGTCTGTCGTATGGACCAGATCTTGACCGGGAGGTTCGACTCGACGTAGGCTTTTTGAACTGACGGCCCGGTCTACGTCTGCCGCGTGAAGCGGTTGACAAGACGACCTTTGCCGTCCCAGTTACATCTTGGTCCTGTGAGGCGCTCATGAATATGCAGACTCACTGCTTGGAGGCGATTCTCCAGGAACAGTGAGCTCAGGCCATCGGGGTGGGACTTGGTCAAGACAAGATACTGAAGTATAAAAGGTCAATGCACGTCTGATTGGCGGAAAGAACCAACCACGGGCATGGTCACCTGATAAGTCAGGTGACATGTGCATAATCATGTGATTGGTGGTATGTGGCCAGGGTCAGGTGCTGCGACCCCGCCCATATAGGCAAATCAGGTGATTATCAAATGACGTCAATGACATCAAGCAAGCAAAAAAGATATTCAGCTGTCAGAGCAGGATTGAACCCTGGGGGGACCTGAAACAGCTTAAATGTGGTTCCTCGCACGTTGGACGATCCTTAATTCAACGTGGGATAATGATTGGCTAAGATAATAAAAAATCTGTACCTTTGAGCTCCGAATCAAGGAAGTGTCGATATGACGGAATGGCTCAAACCAGTTCCTCTTGAGTGAACCTCACTTCTTCATACCTCAACCTGCAAGCCTCCAAGCCTTCTGTCATAACTTCTACGTCACTGTCGCCTTATTGATAGTATTCTGAAGCTTTGCATGAACTGTCTGCCGTCCATCTTCACCTCTTTGAGACAACAGTTACGTAGAGAGAAGATCTTCCAGGGCTCACAGGCAACAATCGTCATTAATCTCTCTCTTTATTTAAACCTTGACCTCTACCTTCTTCCCTTCACCATGAACCCTTTCAGTGACAAAACCGTCCACACACACGCATCCTCCAGCTCGGAGTCTACTTCTACTACCAACCCAAGGTCCTAAACACTTCACCTTCACAACTCAAAACACTTGATACCAAAACACATTCAAAATGGGTGCCGTCGTCTCTTGCGTATGTCCCCTTATCCACTTCAACGTCAACAACATCCACTAACCCAACCCCAGATCCAAAGCGTCTTCCGCGCCATCGGAAGCTGCCTCATGGCCATCGTCAACGCAATCGGTTCGATCTGCCACGCCATCATCAGCGGCGTTGTCACCGTGATTGACGTTCTCATCTCCTGCCTCACCTGCGGTTACTGTGGAAAACGTCGACGCGGACGACGATCGGCAGTCTGAGACAAAATGCTCTCAGTCTGAGAGCAGCCTCGTTCCCGGCGAGCTCTTGCTCTGACACCCTACACAATGGAGGATAATACTGGCTGGTGTGGGGATCTATGATTATTATGGCAGCGGTTCACTTTTATCTTAATTTTCTTTGCTGTTTTGCCTCTTGCTCTGCTATCTGGAGTACATACCCCGAGGCGCAATTCTTAATTTTGAATCATGAATCAAATGATGGGATATGACGTTTATTTCTTCTTTCGCTATGCACATGGTATCGTAGTATAAACATGAAGAGTAGAGATAGTACCTGCTTTGGTAGTTCAATATGGTGTGGTTATACATCACGTTGCACCCTCTGGCTCAATGTATCGTAGCAAGTCCTCCTTCGCGTCGGCAGGGATATCATTCCAGCGTTCATTCAAGATAGTCATAACAAATGGATCCCCAGAGCCAGACCCATACCGTCGAACCAGGGAGTAATGCGAAGACTGCAACGGCCAGCGAGCAGGCACACGACAATTCGCAGCGCGGAAAGGCATGCGCAGTAAGCGACGAAAAGGCTCGATCTTTCGTTTCCGGATGAGACGGTATGTAATCTCAGAAGAGCGCTCAGGACTCACTTCATCTTCATCCAGATAGAAATCCGTAGACAGCAGCTGTAGAAACTTGAACTGAGAATCTGACCATGGAGACCGCAGAACTTTATCCGGAATACGACCAGGACGAATAGCCACCGAGCAAGGCAGTCTAAAGAGATCATTTTCGTAGTATACCTCATGCGGTTCACGGATCTGCACAGCACCAAAGTGGAACCAGATAGCGACTTTGCGGTCGATACGAGACGATGAAGTCGAAGGCGTTGAATCCGTCTCCAACTGCGCAGGTAGAACCAGATCCCCCTTTCCACGTCTTCCATCAATAGCCCAATCACACCCATCCACATCGTCAAACCTAGCGTCTAAATTCTCCAAGAGAGACATATCATCCTGATGAAAAACCAAGCCCGCACATTTCCGCCGAATAGCATGAGCAACATACTCCCGCTGACACCGTCTAAACAGCGAAAAAGTGCACCACCGACAAGCAAGCAGCGTAGTCTGAAGCTTTTGCCGTTCCTCCCAAGACAAAGCCCAAAAGTCCAAGGGCGGCGGCAAAAAGTCCGACGTGAAGAATCCCTCGCGCGAGCTGGGGTTCGTACTGCTAAACGCCAGCCGAATAAGCCAGGTATACAGTAGCGGACTGGCGAGCGCGTTACTCAACCGCGGTGAGGCACGCGGGAGATTTACTTCGAGACAGTGGAGGAATATCAACTGAATTATTTCCACGGGGAGAGATTCCAGGCGCGAGTATTGGGCGGGCAATGGGTCTGGGTCTGGGTCTTGTTGGCCCATTTGCTTTGTAGGCAGGTTGCAGATATAACAATGCGGTTGTAAAGCAAAGCTTGAATGAGATATATAGATGGACTTTCTGTTGCTTTTCTTTGCTTTTGCTTGTTTTTTTTCTGTGTTTCTCGAACAGTTATCTACTGCTGGGGATCGAAGACGTCAAGTAAATCTCATCTCAGTGGATGCAATGACCTCAGGGTACAGCACAGGCATGCCAATGAGCAAGCATCTGATCGCAAAGAGGCGCTTGCAGAGTCGTCTCCAATGAGAGAATTGAAGCTCGAGGGGAGGGGAAGTGGGTAAATGAGGCGAGTCTTGGCGTCTTTGAGCTCCGCATGGAGCGTTAGGTATGTGGCTTGATGCATTTGTATTTCTCTTTCCATTGCTGTTGTTGCTGTTGCATGGTGTATCGTGTGTTGCATGTTACATATTTCCACTGTTTATTTCTGTGTTTGATGTAGAAGATGACAAGGTTTTGTGGGTGGCATTGTCTCGATATATATCTTTGGCTCGCTACGTAGTCTTGAGCTTGTTGTTCACATGACCACCTTGTTTTATGTATGCATTTTATAGAGAAATGCGATCTGTGCAATACTCCATAGAGCAGAAACAACTACGCACACTTTACTTCACTTGAAACATTGATAACGGAACGACAATGTATGTTTCTATACACATCCCAGCCCACCACACTATCGGAGGTATCTGACCATCTACCGACGAAATAGCCATATTCTTGGCTCCAAACAACATGATCACGTAGTGTGATGAAACGAGGGATAACAAGGCGGATTTGAGGCCACAAGAGTCCGCGCTTAGACAGCGGACAGATCGCCGAAGCGCTCCTATAAATTGTATGAGCACTGAAAAGTTAACTGAATAGCAGTCATCACATACCTTGTAGCCAGGGGGCATCCACTTGCCCTTGGAGACGAGGGAGGCGGTCTTCTCGTCGATCTCGGGCTGGGCGGAGGCAACCTCGTCCTAAAAAAAAACCAATGTAAGAAACCAATTCCAACACAGAATTTCCACAGTAGATACGTACGACAGTGAGGTCCTCGAAGGGACGGGCAGTCTCGATGTTCTCGAGGGTCTTCTGCAAGTTCTGCAGCTCGGCCTCAACCTTGCCCTTGGTAGCCTCGGCGTTCTGAACAGCCTGGGCCTCGAAGGCATCGATGGCCTTCAGCTGGCGGTTGACATCGTAGGAAGCGGGCTTGAAGGTCTTGAAGTGGTTCTCGATCTCGTCGACGATGGCCTTGTTCTTCAGGATGCCGCGGTAGTGGCTGAAGTCAATGGTCTGGGGCTGCTCGGACAGGACCTGGACCTTGCGGCGGGCCTCGTCGTTGCGCTTCTTGAAGGATTGGAGGGAGGTGGCGGTCTGACCGCGGAGGCCGAGCGAGGTCGACACCTTGGCCCAGTCGATCTTGGTAGCGGCGCTGCGCTGTTCGGGTAAGGGGGGTTAGCGGGTGCCATCGAGATGGACAGACTGGTCGTGCACCAGCTGAAGAGGAGGATTGGAACGTACAGCAGCCATTGTGACGGGTATGATAGAGGTTGGGGGTGGGGAGAAGAGAGGGGAGTTCGATGTGCAGGGAGGTGCCGAAACGAGGAGCGCTCGGAAAGGTTTGGAGGTTGGGTCACGTGAGCTATTGTTCCGGGACCTTACGAGTATAAAACATCCGTCAGCGAAATACATGCATACCTAAGTAATATTGTAATTAGCTATATTTTGTTTACTGCTACTTCATATATATATACTAATAAGTTGATTGTCGAACAAGTCGGGTTCAATTGTTTTTGGGCTATTTGTGTACAACTATGGGCACCATCGTCCAATCCCTAGAACCTTAATGGGGCACCTTCATTATATGCTGAGGGCCATGATGGAGTTGACGATATCGTTGTCGTTCTCCCGAAGAGCCTTGACGGCCTTCTTGCGGGAAACGTTTGCCTGTGCCATGACCAACTCAATGTCCTTGGACTCAAGGCCAGACTCGTCAACTTCCTCACCATCATCCTCCTCCTCTTCCTTCTTGGCCTCAGCCTCGGGGGCCTTGCCCTTGCCGAGGATCTCCTCCTCGTGGTTGTGACCGGCGTGGTCACCAGCGGCCTCGGAGGCAGCGAGCTGCTGGGCGGCGGAAGCCTGGGCCTGGGAGTTCAGGTCCTCGATCTTGGCCTCACCGAAGATGCTATAGAGTGTCAGTTTCAAATTTCGTGCTTTGAAAAGTGTAGATCCACATACATCCAGCAGTTGGAGTTGGGGGAACGGTAGACCTCGGGCTGGTTAACAACGAAGAGGATCTATCAACACAATTAGCATCTGCGCATCAATTCGAATATCGTAGACCACCACAAAGCAACGTGCAGATCATGAAAATGCAATGCAAATTTCATTTCAACGCTGGTGGCAGATCTCACGGTCGCAAACATACGTTCTTGGGGCGGCGGAGAGTGACACGGGTGATGCCAGGGACGAGCTTCAAGCCGAGCTTGCCAATGGCCTTGCGGGCCTTCTTCTCACCACGGGAGTGGACAGCGACGGAGGCACCGGCGGGGATGTTGGGCTCATCGCCAGCCTCGGAGCCAGACTCAGAGGAGCTCTCCTCAACGGTCTTGGAGACCTCGTCATCATGGATTTCTTCAACACGAGGGTCAGCCATTTTTGCGAATGTGTGCCTATAAGAGATACAGAATTCGATTAGTGGTTGTTTTTTCGCCGTCTGAGGTCGTCATGGTGGGAAAGGTGGGAAAGCGGGCATGGTGGGAGAGTCGACCCCCACGAATCGCACGACATCCGGGAAACGGCGGGATTTGATGGTGAAAAGGCGAGGATTCGGACGAGTTCAATGACAATACGTACCTGAGAGGTAAGTATCAAGCTGTGGTGGTAGTTGATGGATTTTGTTGAGGTTGAAGATGAGAGCTGTGCGGCCGACCCGAAAATCGTTAGCGAGCGGATGCCCACCCCAGACTGCACACATTGCCCTATATGGACTGGACTACTACATCACCACTGGTACTTTAAGAACTACAGACTTACAGTTGGTCGATTAAATGTTAAGATATTATTTACGCATCTCTGCTTCTATTTTTGTGGTTTTTTTGGAGAGAGCAAGACGATCCCGTGGATAAATTGGGGATATAACAGTAGTCCACGGAGGAAAGAAAACCGATGACAATGGCCCTATCGGGATATCAAGGATTTTGAATCATTTTTGCTGTTCATTGATAATGCATACAGCTGTTTTGCTGGAGGACCAGCAATGGAAACCCTTCCAGGACACCTCCTTCAACCCATGCACCGAAACCTCGTAATCATCTATGCCTTGGTGGCAGCGCGGACCTTGGCGTAGGACTTCTGGACCTCGTAGCGAGCCTGTTGTGGAGTTAATTGATTGCTCACTATTTGAGATCTGATCTGGTTCGATCAGGGTCCAGGCGCATGTGCGCCTGATCCCCTAAACCACCAGTTTCACATACCTGCTTGCGGAGACGGAGAACCTTGAAGCGCTCGAAGTCGGACAGGTTCTTGCGGCGCTCGGAGCGATCGGTGCGCTGAGCGAAGGCGCTCTTGGCCCACTTGCCATCAATCTCGTTCTTAGCCCAGAGCTTCTTCACGGGACCGGTACCGGCAGCACGGGGGAGCTGGGGGATGGTGAAGTGAGTGAGGGTAGCGTGGGCGAGAGGAAGAACGTGACGGGGAACGATCTTGTTCTCCTCGGAAGAGGGACCGTCGACGAGGACCTGGTTCGATGTCAGTGAAATGTTCCCGACTCAATCTCCGAAATCCAAATCCGCAATTTCTTGTTTCTGTCGGTCTTTCGGGATAATGCGATCTCAACGTACACGGCGGTGGTCCACGATCTCGACGATGGCGGCGAGCTTGCCCTCGTAAGGACCGCTGCGGATCAGCACCAGGCGGCCAACCTCAACCAGCTTCCAGGAAGCGACCTTGACATCGATATCGGCCATGTCGAAATTCTAGACGAAAAATTCAGCGCGGGTGTTCTTGTAGCGTGTAGAAGTGGAAGGCACTCACGGTCGGAGGGTATGTGTATGGGTTGTCGAAAGAGTTCAATTGTCCAGAAGTTGGCTCGAAATTCCGGATGTGCCCACAACTCGCAATTCTCGCTTAATCGGCCACTCGCAGCGATAGGGCTCTGCTTAGCTCAGCAACAGGGTTAACTATTCTCCGGGCCCGTGCTTTTATATTTTTTTCTGTCAGCCGCAGTTCTTCTTTTGCTTAAGACTTAACTGTCTGGCAATTGATGATTTGCCACTGGATTTCCATGGATCTACATTGCATCTGACCGTATGCACTAACTATGGTATGCTCATCTCACTTCCCATTCTGCCTCCTCATATGATGCGGTAATTTGCGATTGACCCAGCGTCTGTGAGGCCCTCGCCGGGGTCTCTATACAGCGCTGCCGGATGATATTCAATTTTCTTACATATTCTGATTTGGAACCTTCCACTCAATATTGTCATTGCATTTGAAAGACATCGCGCTGACTGTTCAAAGATTCTAGGTTTACCCTTGACTTCAAGGACCACCTCAATACGACATCTCTCTAGTAGGTATGTTTACATTGCTCTTGCGTTTCCGGTCACTGCACCACTTCTCTCCTTCTCCCGTCCGATGATTAAAAAACTTATCACGCCTAGATAGTAATTGAGCTACGGCTATGATATTACCATAACTACCAAGATCTCTGAGGACCTTCATTACTTTGCACTTTTTCCATTTGCTTTTGAGTCGTCGGTGAACCATATCTAACCTTCGACAGAATCTTCCAGTTATCAGCATGTCTATAGTCAATACAACATACAATATCTTTTATAACACCTCTTTCTTACTTGTATTCCAGTAGCTATCTTATTCCTAAGTACCCGTACTGTAGACTGCTACAAATGCAAATATTTTGATTACAATAAGTCGTGCTATATCGTTACCCCGTGCAATGCCCAATCAGACATCCACTCCATCCTCCCTATGCTATCCGTCCATTCCTCCATTCTATATCAGCAATCTCTTCCTTTCTGATTATGACGACGCAGAGCCAGATGTCGAGGGTCCCTCCCGACTAAGCACCCACATGAAGATGAACTGAACAACGTAGGAGTAAACAAACAAGAACTGGGTGCGGCGGTTGCGCTGGGAGCGAGCCACGGTGTGCATCGAGCCAGCGTGCATGGCGGAGTCGGTCGAATCAGGCAGCAACACATACTTCAGAGACCGGAGCTGTAATTCAATGTTAGCATGTCGAATTTCCACTTGTCACAAGTATGGTGCTCACCAAGAAGAATGCATTGGCCAAGAAGGTGTAAGCAAAGACAGTCCAGCCAACCCAGCCCCCAGTACCCTGACCGGGGTTCAAGATCTCAGCTGCGACCATAGTCACAATGATGCCCACGAATTTGTAACCCGAGTAAGCTACCAAATCCAGCAACTGGGAGTCATTGTTGATGCTCAAAATGTATGTAGCCAGCTTCAGGCACATGATCTCAAAAAGGATCACGGCAATAGCTGTAGTGGTGATCGAGCCCAGAAGCTCTGGGTGGAAGTTACCTCGGAATCCAGCCAGTAACACTGACAACAGAATGTACGTGACCAGGGCCATGACGGGGATATACATGTCAGGCGAGTTCAAGTCATCACGCGGAGGCAGAAACATGGAGGAGTATTGCTGCTGCATGATCTGGCCATTGGGACCAGCAGAGCTGGAGGTCAGTCGAGCCTGCTGGCGGGACCAGGGCTTGTGACGCCAGGGGAAGAGGACGAGAACCAGCTTGTTCAGGACGTAGGAGTTGGAGACGTTGAAGTAGTGCTTAAGGGCGGGGATGGAGACGTAGCGATTGAACTATTATCTAGTCAGATGTGAATAGCAAGAAAGAAAGGGAAATGTGCATACATTCTGTTCCATATATTCCTGGCCAGCTGCCATTGCACTCTTGCCGACCTGGAAACCCATCTGCGCCGTGGGTTCGTTCATGAACCCGCCGAACCCAGGAGCATATGTGCCACTGCCACCCTGAGCAGGCGAGGGCTGGTATGGGTTCCCACCATAGCCAGCACTTGGGGGTTGTTGGGGAGCTGGAGGAGGTGGTGAGCGCATCATAGGCACTGTCGAGACATGTTGCGGGACTGGGTGATGAAGGGGGGCGATTGCGCAGGCGGCGGAGCGAACGAACCGCGATACATAGTGAAGAAGGACAAGAGGAGATAGACGAATAAAGAGTGGAAAGTTTGGTGGCGAAGTGGTGGAAACGAGGAAGGGAAAGTGTTTATACGTGGCTGAAGGTCCAATCCGCTCCCGAGATCTCCAACTTCCGCCACCAGTCCCCGGATACCCTCCCTCCCACTCCCACTTCAATTTGCGTTTCGGGCTTCTTTGATTCTTTGATTACTTGCTCAGCATGTTGGAGGCTTTCGAGATTTTAACCACTTCCGGTGTGGTCCTCTGGTCCAAGTCGTATGCTCCAGTGGGCGCACACGTTATCAACAGCCTGATCAACGACGTCTTCATTGAGGAAAAGGTCGTGCCCAGCGCAACGGGAGTGTCGCCAGCATTCAAGAAGGAGAAATACACGCTCAAATGGAAGCGTGTCAAGGAGTTTGATCTGATCTTCGTGGTACGTCTGCGCATGCGCCCATCGAGATCGCCATGCCGAACTCGAAACTAATTGTGAACGTGTATAGGCCGTTTACCAGTCGTTACTTCACCTCGGATGGATTGACAAACTTCTGGAGAATATTTCGACCATCTTCATCGACCTCTACAGGGACCAAGTGAAAGGAAATCGCGCGAGAATCCAGAACTACCGATTCGATCAATACTTTGAGCAGCAAGTCCGGGAGCTTGAAGACAACTCAGGAGGTTTCGCCGAGCAGTATGAGGCAGAGACAGAAAAGAAAGACCCGCTTGTCTCATCGGATAATGGAGGCCCGCCGCCGCCACCAGTCCCTGGCCTGGTGAAAGGTATGATCCTACTTATCGTCCCACAACCAACGACTTCCATGCTGACCAACACAAAGCACAGCCTAGAGCTGTGCTAGCCGGGGCAACCTCTGACGAGGGAACGCCACCGGCCACACCTGATACTTCTAGATCTTCGACTCCCGTCAAGGGCCATCTTCTTACCGCAAAGGCCGGGCCAGGAGGTCGTGTTTCTCGCCGTGCGCGCAAGGCTGCAAACTCGAGCGCCAACGCATCATCTGGCGATGAAACTTCTCGCAAGGGAAAGCCTGCTAAGGCCCCCGCGAAGAAAATGCGCAGATGGGATGCTAGCGGGATGGCAGATGAGGATGACGGAGAGATCCTCGATTACTCTGCCCCCGCTGATGAGGGAGAGGTTACTGCTCCGGCGGTGGAGGCCGTCTCTGAGGGCGATATGGGTCGCAGAACTGGCAAGGGTCAGTTCGTGCTGAAGGAGTTGGGCGAGGAAGTCCAATCCATTCTGGATCAAGCCGATGCGGACAAGGCCAAATCTACCGAATCGTCTGGTGTTCTTGGTTCCGGTTTCAATGCCGTTGGAGGCTTTTTCCGCAACATTGTTGGTGGAAAGGTCTTGACCGAGTCTGATCTTGAGAAGCCTCTGAAGGCGATGGAGGAGCATCTTTTGAAGAAGAATGTTGCTCGCGAAGCTGCTGTCCGTCTCTGCGATGGAGTCAAGCGGGAGATGGTTGGAAAGAAGACTGGCAACTTCCAAAGCGCCGATGCTGCATTGCAAGTCGCCATGGAGTCTTCTTTGCGGAATATCCTGACCCCAACATCCTCGTTGGATCTGCTACGTGAGATCAACGCCGTGACTGCTCCCACTACCAAGTCGCAGACTCCTCGGCCGTACGTCATGTCTATCGTCGGTGTCAACGGTGTCGGCAAGTCAACCAACCTGAGCAAGATCTGCTACTTCCTCCTGCAGAACAAGTACCGAGTGCTCGTGGCAGCCTGCGATACCTTCCGTTCTGGGGCCGTTGAGCAACTCCGGGTGCACGTAGACCGTCTCAAGGAACTGAGCGTCCGCGAGAACGCAGGTGACGTGGAGATCTACCAAAAGGGCTATGGCAAGGATGCAGCCAACGTAGCCAAAGACGCTGTCGACTACGCAGCAGCCCAAAAGTTCGACGTTGTCCTAATCGACACAGCCGGTCGCCGCCACAATGACCAGCGTCTTATGTCCTCGCTGGAGAAGTTCGCCAAGTTCGCTAACCCGGACAAGATCTTCATGGTTGGCGAAGCTCTCGTTGGCACAGATAGTGTCATGCAAGCACGCAACTTCAACCAGGCCTTCGGCACAGGCAGGAATCTGGATGGGTTCATCATCAGCAAGTGTGATACTGTTGGTGATATGGTTGGAACACTTGTTAGCATGGTTCATGCTACTGGTATTCCTATTGTCTTCCTCGGTGTTGGGCAGCACTATGGTGATTTGCGGGGACTTAGTGTTCCCTGGGCTGTCAGTTTATTGATGAAGTGATGAAGTGAATTTCCCTTATCATAATCGTTTCATCTTTTTAGCTATTGCATTTGTTTATATCCTTTGCTTGACATTAGTTCCAATTATATCTTGAGATACCACGTGCTTCGTGTTTTAACTTCCAGTGTTGACCTGCACAAAAGTAGGCCTAAGGCAGCTAGCTGTCCCTACCATTATACATCTTCACAGCCACTACTCTGTTTTCGAAGCAAAAATACAACACGTCTTCTTGTCCACCATGCACAATTTCAAAAGCAAAAAGTTATTGACCGACGCAGGGGTCGAACCTGCAATCTCTTGATTCGTAGTCAAGCGCCTTGCCATTGGGCCAGCCGGCCTTGATGAATGGAGAGGCCCGGTAATGCTATATGGGGCGACAGAATTTTCTTAGGGTTTGCGTCGAGGGATCCACTTGGCATGCCACTCATGTTCGTATGCATACATACCACTTGACCCTGCATGAAAATTGCAGGTAATTGCAAGTCAATTTTCATATGATATTTAGAGAAGAATAAGGTGAATACAAAATTTCAAAAAAATTCTGCGATTACAGCCCATCCTAAATGATGGGCAAAAAGAAACTCTCCCTCGGGGAATCGAACCCCGGTCTCCCGCGCTTATCGGTGTTAATGACAAGCGGAAATCATCACCACTAGACCAAGGAAGATTGAATGACCGAGTTACTGCTCGACCACTTGGCTGATTGATGAAAGAGATTGCCATTTTTGACATTATGTCATTGGGCACAATGTTGATTCAATAGTTGCACACATGGTCACAATCAAAACACCCCCAATCGTCAAAAACGACTGATATTGAAGAAATATATAAAATGGTGATATTTGAGACACCAGACTAGTAAAAAATAACTAAATCGAATCAATAACACACGGGCGTTGATTTCGTCGAATGGACCGAGCTACTCGTGGCGATATATATCTAGGAAAGTTGATCCAATTTTTCTGATTTGATTATCCGTAAGCCTAACGAAATAACCCCCCGATGATTATGTCGCATTTGAACGCTAAACAGCGTATGTATTATACCAATCTTCATGGGCCAGGGCTGAGGTGATGATATTTGATACTGATCATGCTACTTCAAAGTGTAAGATTATTGCTGTTAGATTCGCAGATGTTCCATGACACAAAACAAATAAAGTAGCCCTGCAGATCTAGACAGACAAGGATCAAGTGACACAATTGTTGACATGCCTTCTTTTTGTTCTTTTGGTGCGTAACGGATAAACATCGTTGACCGCAAATCGATGCAAGGTTATTTATGAGAGCCGTATTGATCTCCTATGATTTTCTCTGGTATTCGGAGACCACCGGGTCAACTTCAATGGATACAGAGTTCAAATGGAATAAAATTTTCAGCTCATTGGCTGGCTACATGGAAATGGTAATGGGGATCGACCAGGGAAATATAACAGAGCATCCAGACTTGTTCCAAATATTGAAAGATGTGCTCATAAGCTTCTACAGTTCGAATACCAATAGTATAATGCAGCAACTCCTTTCTTCATTGTGTCCGAGAGATCCTATTTTCGTCCACAATTTTCTTCGAATTGTGGTTTGAGTGGCTAACTTATCCATTTGCAGTATCAAGTATCAAGTACCAGCTCTACAGACAGAATGCGATGATGAGCATATGCTTCACAATAAGGTATTATAATTGCAGAGGTTTCCTGCTTGAGGAGAGCAAGACGCGTTGGAATGCATTGGGCTTTTATACAGAGCACTTGACTATTGAACTCCATTGCTGCAGACAAAAACAAAAACAAAGGGGTGGCAATTGGAGAACTAACTCAGTATCAATTCCTCGAGTATAAGCCAATTTCAATCTAGCGCAATAGTTTCTACAGTGATTTCAACTTGCATATCTGGAAGTGCCAGGCTAGAAACACCAACAGTAACAAATGTCGGCTTACGCAGGGGCATCCGAGATCGCCAGACCTCCATAACAGTAGATTCGCAACACATATCGAGAAGAAAACAAGTGACCCTATGAGCACTCGCAAGCCCATAAAAAACATCCGTGCCTTGAGTGCTGCTTCCACATATTTGCAGATAAATATCATTCAAGATGTCGTACAATTTGGCTCATTACGGAGTTTTCGGAAGGGCCATGTTACCAATTTTGTATAGCACTTCCCCTTTACTAAAGCTAGGTATTTACTGTAATAGAGACTGATTTCACTGCATATCCTATGTAGAAAGAACTATTTACAAGCCATTTAGGTAGGGCTGCCTGCTTGTAGAAATTCAATTTGCCTGTTATCGCTTGCTTTACCTCTCGAAGGCATATTAATCTACCCTTTCATTGACATTTTGACAGAGCTTCCTAGGCCTTTTGCGTCTTTTGTTTGACTCAATATGACCCCAATTGAAAATGGGCCACGGACATGGGCAGGTTGCTATTCCTCAATGGCAGTTCTGATATCTATTCGACGAGCTAGGCCCAATCTGGAATGATATAAATGGTATGACATAGCCCATCACGTGCCCTGGACAAAGAAAAGAAAGCCTCCCTACGCGTGTTTGGTTACTCTAGAGTATGGATAATTAACTGCGAGGAATGAGAGGAGGATCTTCAGCTGCAAGGGCCGGTCCAATAATAAGTAAACAACACATCTGCACATATTGTAGGCATTGAAGCTGCATGAATAATTACTACGCCACCGCTGGCTAGAACCAATGAGTCAGCATCCACAGGCTTACATAATCAGGGCTTCCCTGCTTTCCCGATTGTGGTGATCCTGACCACTGCAACACCTCGAATTGCCTGAAAATACCTCCCTCATTAGCTTATAGCCGCTCGGAACTTCTACCGGGTACCTCCTCAACTGGCAGTGTTTGGTTGAGACGGTTGCACGAGCTCTCACACGACACCATTGCGCTTACAACCGGCACGATCGTATGAGCTGAAGCGCATTCCCTCTTGAACCCCTCGGTGTGCTGCCACTATGCCGGGCTCAGACCGAGTCTCGTTGAATCGCCGCTCTTCCACGCAGCATTACCAGACCTTTGATACCCCTCCGCCCAAGTCGCGTGGACGACCGAACTCGGGCCAGTCCGAGTCCTCAGCAGATGGCTCTCACGATCTCCACCATGATGCCACTGATCACCAAGGAACACAATCGCCGTTGCCGAAGAAGCAAATGGCCGTGCTTGCCATGATTGCCTTGGCTGAGCAAACTGCGCTGAACTCGATCAGTCCCTATCTGCCCGACATGGCATCGACGTTCCCCGAGGTGGAGCCGAGTCAAGTAGGCGTGTACGTTGGGACTATTGCATCGGCATTTGCACTGGCCCAATTTGGCACAAATTATTTCTGGGGCTGGCTCTCGGACCGTGTTGGTCGTAAGCCGGTGATTCTACTTGGCACCTTTTTGACTGCCTTGTGCTTCGTCGCATTCGGTTTCTGCAAGACCCTTGGACAAGCTATCGCAGTGCAGGCGCTGATGGGTGTGGTCAATGGCAATCAGGGGCTGGTCTCTACATGTCTGGGAGAAATTACCGACCGAAGCAACCAGTCACAGGCCTTCACATACCTCCCTGTTCTGTACGGCATTGGAGGTATAACCGGTCCTCTTTTGGGAGGACTTTTGATCTTTGAAACGAACCCTTTTACTGGAAACAAAAATTCCTACCCGTATCTTGCGCCAAACCTCGTGTCTGCCATCATTCTTCTGGTGGACTTTGCTCTGACGACTCTTTTCCTAGAAGAGAGCCTGGAAGACGCAGAGAGTATTCCTAAGATTGGTAAAAAGGTGCGCAGCCTTTTCACCTGGCTGTGGCAATTTACCAGCTCTTCTCGCCGGCCGACCTATGTGGCGGTCCCACAGGCGGTCCCATATCCCCATGATCACCACGGCACAGAAAACGAAGACCACGACAGTGACCTGGATTCTGCATCCGAGGTATCTAGCCTACTCGGACACCACGAAGAACTTGCCTGGGATGAGATCTTCACTCGGGATACCATCTTGCTTCTTGTGACTTACTTGATCTTTGCCTTCTGCAACGTTTCTTTCAATTCGCTGTTTCCCATCTTTGCGCAAGCCAAACCCCCGGCGGGACGATCACTCACCCCTTCCGAGATTGGGCTCTCACAAGGATTTGCTGGTATTGTTACCATCATATTCCAGATTTGTATTTTCAATCGCCTGCGCGATAAGATGGGCAATAGATGGTCTTACCGTGCGGGTCTTTTTGGCTTCGTCGTCTCATTCATCTTGATGCCTTTCATCGGGTACAAGAGCACAAACACCGAGAGCTTGACTGGCAAGTCCGCGCTCATGGCGGTCGAACTGTGCTTCGTATTGCTAGTTAAGACCATAGCCTCCGTGGGTGGTCTGACCAGCGCTCTGCTTTTGGTTACGAATTCTGCACCCAATCATGCCGTTCTAGGTGCGCTGAATGGTCTCGCCCAGACCCTCTCCGCAGCCGGGCGAGCAGTCGGCCCGTTCCTTTCCGGCGGACTATTCTCTCTCACAGCCAAGATCCAACCAAAGGGTGAAGCCCTGGCATTTGGCGTCTTCGGCGCCGTCTCCTTCATCGGGTTCATCATGAGCTTCGGAATCCGGGGCCGATCACTCGAAGCAGACGGCTGGGGCGAGGACAGCGATGATGGAAACTACAAGTCGGACGACGATGAAGCAAACGTCCCTTGATCTGTATCAGGACCTTGAAAAGTTGCCGACATGACGATGTCACGAGTTTATGCTTCCGCTTCAGCCTATCGCATTTGAAATATACATTAGCCCGATGTTTTTTTTTTTTTTTTGATGGAATTATTGCTTTGCATTTTGCTGAGTTAATTTAGGCGCTTGATCTAAACTTCTTTTAGACTTGTTTCCTGTGGGTTAGACTATTCCACTATATTTGTACAGTTACTATTGCATTGCTCTTGCTAAAACTTATTCCATTCCATTTTGTGAGTGCCTACCGGAGCAACTTATGGCAAATATCCGAAGTAGCCATATGAGCCACAGCTCATCTACCCCATGGATACCTGATCCATAAGCCTTTCAACTGCCTGAGTGATGCCTGCCAACACCTCCTCCATAAGCTCAGTCGTCATTTCATCGCGAAGCACTATTCGCATGGCCTCGTAATCTTCCCCATTAGCTCCCCAGCCCCGAAAAGTGTAATCTGAAACCAGGTCAATGAATGATACTCCAGAGGAAACCGGCAGCGACTTACTCGGAATGGAAACCTTCAAGTCAAGCATGGCATCACTTACGTCCGATAGCTGCAGCTTAGGATACTGTCGTCGAACACGATCAGTAAGTTTAAACACCACAATCGGAAGCACAGGAGTAGCAGGTTGATCATGCCCACGACAAAGCGTCTGGCAAGCACCTGAAGTCTGCTGCCGGTGAGCATCACTTAAGCAGAGGAAATGCCCCGTATGTTCCAGTAGGACACTGAAACGACCAGCCCGATCGAGCAAGCTCCGAGTCCTATCCTGGTACCCAGCAAGCCCCAACCGAAGGAAGTTATAATAATATTGAGCAGCGACGGGTGCCCCAGATCTCGAGAAACTCAAAGAGAAATTGCTCAAAGTTCCCCGAAGATAAGAAGATTCAAGGAGGAGGCCTTGTGGAATCTGTGAATTTTCACGCCAGACTATCCATCCTACCGCGAGAGGTGCCATGCCGAACTTGTGCCCTGAGACATTGATGGACCGGACTCGAGGAAGACGGAAGTCCCTATCAGGATAGGATTGTATCAGCTGCTGATGAGAGGAGAAGGGTAGATGTATTCTCATCAGATGCCGTTTGCGTTGGTGGAAGTAAAAGGTGCAATGAAGCCACCACTTGCTGCATCGACGTGGATGGGGAGATTGTTTCCTGTGCGAAGCTCGTACTCATCCAGCACGTTTGCAACGTGTTGGACTGGATCATAATGTCCAGTGTAGGTAGACACCCCAGAGTCAAGAAGACCCCAACTAAAACAAATCAGCACCGGAAAAGCAGCACATGACCCTGATGATATGGGGGATTCATACTTGTATTCCCATCCAAGTGGTCTCCCAAGGCCTCCACATCAAATGCATATCCACTTTTCTCACTGACATGTATAATTCTTGCCTCGACATCGAAGTAATCCGCAAATTTGTTGACGCAAATATGTGCATTCGCACCAATGATGATATTAGGAGGAGAGTTCAGGCAAGCAGGAGGCTTAAGCTGCCACTGTCGTTTCATCGCAAGACCACCAAGAAGAACGGCTTCGGATGACCCTGTCGTTGCGGCACCGAAGAAGCCACTTGGAGCATTCCAAAGATTGGCGAGGATAGAGACACACTTTTCTCGGAAGCTAGGTTGAGATAATGGCGTTAGCTATCTTTTCATGATTGGATAATACATAATTGAGAGAAAACCGCTCACTCTGCTAGAGATGGGTACTCCTCAATGCATGGTTGGCTTCGTAGACTACCTGCGACCATGAGATTGATGGCAGTCTCATCGAACTGGGTTGTTGAGAACCTACATACTTCAGCAATACGATCCATTTCAAAGTAGAATATTGAAGATCTTACCGTCCAAGATCACGGGAGGGAGGTAGATCCGCTTCCATATCTTCTATCAAAGCAATTACACGGTCAGTTTCAATGGCACCAGTGACTTTCCCACTATGGGTCGAGGTTACGAAAGCAGTGGCCATTGAAGGAACTCCCCCTTACAGCCACTCCCCTATGTTGCTCTCCAATAAAGACACCTCGGGGTCTGAGGTAGAATAAGGTTACCTTGGAATGCAGTACTACATACCAGATATTTACTGCATAGACACGCAATCTGTGAATCTAGGGCTATATCGAATCAGAGATAAGTCTCCGATCGATCTTCCGCAAGCATGATCGATGATGCAGCGGTGATTGGTGATCGAATACAATGTCTACCTTTTGGTAATGGCATGCATGGTGGCGGTGTGATCGCTCAATGGTGTGCCTGGAGCGTAGATATTTCTTGGTGTGATCAGATTTCTCCTTACAATGGGTTACATGCAGGGCTTTCAGCAGGATTTGCACCTGGAGCGCTGCCGACATCATAAACATTGCCGGAATGAGAATCAAGTCTAAATGAGTCACCACGAATGATTCCACGGATTTTACCACCCGGAGTCGTTGTGTCAGGCTCAACTGGAAGTTCAAAATCTGTAGCGCTTATTGATTGCCGCTCCGTCATTTGAGTTGTCAACCGCCATATTTAGCCGGTGAGTTCATGCATAGGAGTTTCCAGCGACATTTTCTAGATTATCAAGCACACAGGGTGCTGTGAACGGATATAATTTCCACGGAATTCTCAAAGGGGTATGGCTACACCATGACAAAAGCAGATTACTCAAAGGTCCTGCCAAAGACGCAAGATAATTGGATAACAATCATTCCCGAAGATTATCGCTGTGGCAAGGATCGATCTTTGGGGTTACTCAAGCTACGCCATGATCTGACGTGCAAGGACTCGTGAGTATAGCTCACCGACACCAAATGACTTCTAATCACCGGTATTATCACCGAGGAGAAGGCAAGTAAGACAAATGACTGGGATGCCTCGATCATCGGGCCAAGACCTGTGCTACCAAGTGAGGCAGGTGGCGATGTTATAATTTGCTGAATTTATCTACCTCTGCAGGATTGACGGTCAAATTCTTCTAAAAAGGGCTGCATGCATGTTAGTACGTGAGATAGGCTGAGTGTTCTATCTATGTGTCAAACAATAGTAGGAAGTACACCAAATGAGACTTGTACATGTGAGGAGCTGTAAAAACCAAAATCTCGCTATTGTTCATACAAACGTCATGCTATGAAAAACAGGCAAGGCGCTTGAATCGAGTCGATGGTGGAGTGAAACTATATAAAGCCGAGTATCAGCCTGGGAAGTCTTCAAAAGTGAATCAGTTCTTGGAGCCAAACCAACGGAATCTTGCTATCGTACATGATATTTTGCCATGACTATCAACGAACACCGCTGTGTGACAGATGATGAGAATCCTCATATCTTCTCAGCGTGTCGCCCGGCCAAACTGAGCGCAGACATATCTCGATCAGACAGGGATGAGGCAACAATACTAGCTGCTTGGTCAGTTCTCTTGCGAGACTACTATGCACCAAATTCACCTACTTTCATTCACCTTCAACCACAAATCGAAAAGCCTTCTGAAAAGACTACCAAGGTCACATTTGAAAATCTTCGAAGCCAATGCTTGTCAATTTCAACGGATGGTGGTATTACAAGCAAACAATTGAGGGATGCGGTCTCCCAGGCGGTTGATATCAAGGACTGGGGAGGTTTCAGTAGCACGAAACAGAAGACCGCTGTTTTGGTATTGTCGAATGAACAAATGAAATGTCCACCTATGGCACTCCAGCTACTTGAGGTATGAATTTCGCGTCATACATGACATCTCAGACAGCCGAAACCAGAACTGACAGTGATTTTAGGTGGAATTGCTGCTGGTTGTTGCCCTTTCAGATGAGAGTATCATGGCAAACGTGTACAGCAACGGCCTCAAGAGACCAGAGATCAAGCCATGCGCCACATTGAAAAGCCTCACGAGTATACACAAAGCTCTATCTTGCGATGCAGGTGTCAAAATCGAAGAATTAAACAGTATATCTTCATTCGATATCGAAAGGCTGCGTGATATCAATAACATAAATCACGAGCAAAACGCCCGTGCAGAATGTCTGCATACACTCCTCACGAAACATTACTCTCTGCGGCCAGAAAAAATTGCACTTGAATCAACCACCCAGAGGATCACTTATGAAGAACTGGGAAAACAATCTGCCACCATCTGTGAGGTCCTGACGAACAAAGGCGTCAAGCCCGGAGACACCGTAGGTCTTTGCATGGACAGATCAGTCTCGACAATCATCACTATCATCGGGATACTGAGAGCAGGTGCTGCATACGCCCCGATGGATCCGTCGTCTCCTTTGGAAAGAATCTCACAAATTGTCGAACGAGCTGAGGTCCAACATCTGGTGACCAAAGAAAAGCTACTTGATCGTTTCAAAGGTTTCAAAGCAACGCTGATTACACCAAAGCACTTGGAAAATGCAAACTGCCCAGAAGACTGGCAGCATGACACCAAGACCCATGCTTCACAGCCAGTCTATTTCATGTTCACCTCTGGCAGCACCGGAGTCCCAAAGGGAGTCATCCACAGCCATGGAGCAGTCTCTCTTAGCCTTCTAGAATGTATTGAAGAGCTCCAGATTGATCCCTCAACTCGGTTCATGCAATCCGCCAGTCTTGCTTTTGATGCTAGTATACTGGAGGTGTTCGCCCCACTAGTCGCTGGTGGATGTCTCTGCATGGTCTCCCAGGAAGAGCGCAGCGGGGATCTCGAATCAACAATGCATAATCTAAAGGTGTCGCACGCCTGGCTCACCCCATCAATGGTACCACACATCCAGCCAGAAAATCTCCCAAATCTTCGGAGCCTTGGACTTGGAGGTGAGCCCCCAACCACGGAGATTGTGTCCACATGGAGCGAGAAAGTCCAATTGAATAACCTGTACGGAACAACCGAGGCTGGAGTCTGGGACACTGTGAAGCTGGGAATGAAGCCCGGTGATAACCCGAAGAATATTGGACGGGGCATCGGCAATGTTGCATGCTGGATCACAGATCCTTCCAATGTGCACAGATTGATGCCTGTCGGCGCAGAAGGAGAGCTGCTGATACAGAGTCCGTACCTTGCACTTGGGTACCTCAAGGACCCTGATCGTCAAGCCCAAGCCCTCTTGGAATTCTCGTCTCTAGAATGGGCTCCCTTCATGCCCCCAATCAACGGATCTCGAGTCTATCGATCAGGGGATCTGGCCAAATACGATGAAAATGGCGAATTGATTCTGTTGGGTCGTCAAACCGGCTATGTCAAGGTTCGAGGTTTGCGCGTGGACCTTGGAGAAGTTGAAAACGCGATCAACTTATGCCTCAAGTCTGGTCGTTCTGCAGTGGTGGTATCTGAACACGAAGCGATAGATTCCGAAATTGTTGCGTTCATTGAAAGAAGCCCTGATCAGAAAATCCAACTGGCTGAAACGCTTTCTGACCAGCTGTCTGAAATTCTACCTGAATATATGATTCCGAGTGTTTTTGTGCAGATCAATTCATTGCCGCACACGTTGTCTAAGAAGATCGACCGACAGAAGCTTCGAAGGCAACTTTCGGAGATGAGCCAAAAAGAAATTCGGAAATGCCGCAGAGGTGGCTCGTCGAGCGAGGAGTTTCCTCAAATCCCAGAAGCGAGAACCATGGCGATAGAAATCAGCAACATCATTGCAGATATAATCGAGAACAAAGATGAAGAGTTTGCGAGCTACATACGGGGACGGGACTTCTCGCTTCTCAAGACTGGTCTCACATCAATGCAAGTGGTGACCCTGGTGAACGCTATCCGGAGACGATACCAGAAGAAACTCAACATCGAGACTTTGCATAAAGATGTGACAGTTTGCAACATTGCAGACAGTCTCACAGGACGAATCAAACTGGAACGGAAAGACAGTGATTCCAGGAACCTGATCGCCGATCTTGCAAAATTGAAGCCAAAGCTTGATTTCATCCAGATTCGCCTAGCGACTGTCTTCTTGACATCTATCACCGGATTTCTTGGTAGCCAAGTCTTGCGCTCTCTCCTGGAGCATCCAGAGGTAGGGTGTGTGATTGGACTTGTCCGCGCCAAAGATGAAAGGGAAGCACGGAAAAAGGTCCAAGAGCATGGCGAGCTTGGTCGGTGGTGGCAGCCAGGCTATCAAGATCGTATCGAAGTCTGGACTGGAGATTTGGGCAGAGCAAAACTCGGATTGGAACAGTCTAAGTGGGAACGACTGTTCACAACAGACCCAACAAAACGAGTCGATTGCATTATCCACAATGGTGCTCGAGTGAACTGGATGGATAGCTACGACGAGCTCGAGAAAGTTAATGTCCATAGTACCATCGAAATACTCTCTGGACTTTCGAAAATGGATCCTCCTTGCAACCTGATCTATGTCTCCGGTGGATACATGCCAAAAGAGACAGAGAGCCATACTCAAATTGCCAGAAAGCTTTCCGAGGCATCGGGGTATGACCAGACAAAGTTTATGTCCCAGTTGCTGTTAGCCGAGTACAACAAACATCTCGATCGCGAAGATATCAAAACCCAAAAAGCGCAGACTGTGATTCCGGGATTCATCGTTGGATCGCAGAAGGAAGGAATCGCACACCCAGAAGACTTCCTCTGGCGACTGGCATTCACCATCACGCGCCTGAAAGCTGTCAGCGAAGACCTTCACTATTTCACCGTTGCGGGTGTGGACCAGGTATCCAATCTCATCACGGATGTATTCTTGCAGCCGGAGAGATATCCCTCCGAAGCAATTCATTGTGTCGATGGTGTGAGAGTTTCCACATTTTGTGATACTCTCAGCAAGGCTATGGGATTGCCAATTAAAAAGATGGAACATGAAAAATGGACGAAAATGTTACAAGCTGATGTTGAAGAGGCAGATTTTGATCATCCGTTCATGCCAGTACTGGGATGGTTTAAGGAGAATACATGGCAGTTTTTGGGGGATCAAGACGATATCCCGAAAAACTGCCATTTCAATAAGAGCGAAACGGCTCTGGCTCTGGAGAGCAGCGTGAGATATTTGATGGACATCGGGTATCTTTCACACGATGGGGACAAGCAAAAGCGATTGGCAAGGCCTCCCATCTTCAGCCGGTCCAGCTTTTAACAGCTTCATCTTTTCGTAAATAGACTAATGAATCTGCTGCCTTTGAAGTATGAGCCTCAAGGGAAATAAGTCGAGTATTGAAGAAATGCTTCATCAATCTCTGGCGTTTTATCACCAATGCGGCTCATCTCCGCATAGTTGAAATTTCCGTACGCCCAATCATCAGAGATAGAATCAGTGACAGTCTCGGCTGAAGCTTCAATGGCAGCTTCGTTTCGGGCTATAGTTGATGTAGATTGGATATTGTCTGTTGAGCTCAGCAATGGGTTAGGTAGGAGATTCAGATGGATGGTGATCGGGTCTACCATTGAAGGCAGCGTTTGGCCAATTTTGGTAAAAAGAAGAGGAAGGAATCTTCGCCGCCCTCCTGGTAAATCGTAGATTAGAGAGGAGAAATGTTTGAGATAGTCTTGTGGGCCAAGCTTGAATCCCGAAGAACGAAGCCCAGCCGCTGAAAGGCATGCCATCACGTCGATCAAGGTACACGCAACCTCAAATATCTTCTCGATCTGGAACTCATTAGACAAATTTCAACTTTCCAAGAGACTAATGATATACCAGCCCAATTCCATGAGTTTCCATACTTTGCCGGGACAATTTCCATGTTGCAAGGCAGAGATCCTGAGCAATCAGCAAGGGGTAGCGGAAATCCATGCATTCATGAGAAGGATTGGTCGACAGAAAGCCAGCAGTGGTAGATAACTGCCATATCATAATTCGTAGCCACTGCTGAGACACTCTCAGATCAGCCATGATTACATCTGGCAAATCAAGATCTGCAGGTACCGCGCTTCGAATGCGTTCCTCAAGGGCAACAAGGGATTCAATCGAGCACGTCGTATGAGTGCCATTCCAGTGACCCAAAAATTCTTCATCGAAAGGGAGATAGAGATGAGTTAAACAGCGAAACCCAACAGCCGATGCCTCTGACCGGGGATCATCCTCCAACTGCGGGCTTTGGGGTGTGACCTTGAGGGTGATTGGTCTGTGTCGTCGAATTGCATGAGCCCTGTCAATGAATTAGTGATGTTCCAGCAGTATTATCCAATAAAATTACCTCTCTGATACTATTAATAACCAAAACAAGTTGCCTGCCAAAGAGGGATCCGTGTCGTCTGCTTGCGCCGAGGTGGCTTGGCTTTCGAGAGCACTGGCGGTATAGAGCGTTGTAGCCTCACGGAGGAAGTAATATGCATGTCTTTGATTTCCCAAACCAATATGACACCCATAAAGAAGGAATGCGATGATAATATTTTGTCGCACAGGATCTGTGAAAGGATCGAGATGCTTCCGAGCTTCAGTAGCCTCTTCAACCAACAAGCTCCGATCGTCTTCGAAGAACAATGCGGCATTAGGACGAGATGATTGTTCCACAGCAAACCCAGTCTGAGTGACGACGAAGGCACAGAAAGCAGTGACCAAACAATAAGCATGAAGACAGGTATCAGCCATCTCCACCAGCTTCTGAAAGCCGCTGGGCTGCAGAATGGGAACTGTACCCCTCATACGAGAGAAGAAGTATTCTGAACAAGCATTGATAAGTTCGAGCCTCAGAAGATTTGGGGTTCTTGAGAACTGGCATCTGCCTTGCGGTTTAGGCGACTGTGGGACCAAGGACGTGGACGGAGAAGCGCTCAAACTAGTTGGTAGAGCTTTTTCAACTTTTTTCGATCTGAGCTCACTGAGAATGTTGGCCGTTTGGCCCTGGCGTCCCTTTCTCTGGCGTTGTATAGATGTTCGGCAGACGAGGCCGGCCGCTCGGCATTGCTTGCAAGGATGCGGATATACACATTTGACCTTTCGCCGACGACAGCCATCGCATGCCTGCTTTGGAGGAATACTCGAATCTAGATCAGAATCCATGCCGTAGAATCCGGGGATGCGGAGAGAATTCGGAGAGAAGCCGGGGCAAACCCGGGAGGTTGTGCGGTCTTGGCGGCCATAGCCGGATTGGTTCAGTCAACTACGAGTGACAAGAATAAGTATGCAAAATCGGGAATCTAAGTATGCTTAGAATCTTAACGAGCCATAAATTCTCACTGGTCAAATGAATGGCACTGCCTAAATACTCAAGACTATTTCAGCTCGACCCTACAAGTTATGTTGCCTTGTTAATTGAACAGCTATAAAACAAGATACTCTTGAAATATTAAATTTGGAGCCTTCCCAGTACCTCACACGTATACAGGAATGAATTTTCTATGGATCA
Organism: Penicillium antarcticum; assembly: GCF_028974205.1. Lineage (NCBI taxonomy): Eukaryota > Fungi > Ascomycota > Eurotiomycetes > Eurotiales > Aspergillaceae > Penicillium > Penicillium antarcticum. The sequence goes on along the minus strand of NW_026695304.1, from coordinate 3,005,649 downwards.
TCACACGTACACCCTGCCTTCAAAGGGCTTCAAAGTCCCCAAAATGGAATTATCATAGTTGCTCACCAGCAAACTTTTACCCACAGTTCTCTCAGCTTGTGTGAATGGCTGAGAGGCTGCAGTAAAGTTTAAAACAACCAATGCATAACTATCATTTCTTGATTTCACAAAGCAGAAGGTCTCCTGGTTTTCATAGTCGAGCACTTCGAACGCGCCGTGGATGAACAAGTTTCGATGCTCTTTTCTCAAACGTAATACATCTTTCCAGAATGAAAGCACACTAGATGCGTCATTCTCTTGCTTTTGGACATTGATCTCATTGGAAAGATCATGAGCTCGCATCCAAGGCTTTCCAGTTGTGAAGCCAGCATGTTCAGAGTCATCCCACTGCATAGGCAGTCGAGAATGATCGCGAGCCAAAATGCGCAAGCCGTTCATGATGCGATCTTTGCGCGTGGGATCTGCACCACTCGCACTTCGTCGCTCTGCTTCCCGGTAGTACCCCAGTCCTTCGATATCCTTGTACTCATCAATTGACCAATCACGAGGAGCATTGACCATACCGATCTCTTGGCCTTGGTAGATAAATAAGGTCCCGGTCATGGTAATCATCATAAGCGCTAGCATTTTGGCTGATATCTCTCGAAATTCGGGTAAATCAGACCCAAAACGAGAGACGGAGCGACCGTTGTCGTGATTTTCACAGAAAACAGTGGTCCAGCCATCTGTTCCCTCGATGAAAGATTGCCATTTCTCTATAATGGCTTTCATCTTTGTTAGTTTCCAAGGATGAAAAATGTACTTTTCCTCCAGGCTGGGCCCCATCCCAATGTGTCCAATATCCAAGTGAAACACCATGCTCAGCTCCTTGGCTGATGCACCCACATATTCGAGTACATTTTGCGGGTCGGGAGTATTGGCCAGCTCGCCAACTGTCATCACGTCGCCATATGGGGCAAAGGAATCGTTGTACATTTCTCGCAAGAACTCATGGATGCGAGGTCCGTTACACCACATTTGGATGGCTGGCTGGATATCACTTTTTGGATCTGTGATTGGGGCATCGGGGAAATCTGTATGTTTGCTGTATTTGTTGACAGTGTCGACTCGGAAGCCATCGACGCCCTTGTCTAGCCAGAATCGAACCGCGCTGTTGTATATAGCCTCGCGCGTAGCTTTGTTGTCCCAGTTGAGATCTGGTTGCTCCTTCGCATAGAGGTGTAGGTAGTATTCTTGAGTTGTCTCATCCCAGGTCCCTATGGGCAGTTAGCCGATATCCCAAAACATCGTTTGCTTTACTTACAGGTGCTCCCTGCGAAGTAGCCGCGGTAGTTGCTCGGTGGTATCCTATTTCCAGCCTTATCATATCGTGGAGGACGCCAGAAGTACCAGTCACGTTTCTCATTGTCCTTGCTACTCCTGCTCTCCTTGAACCAAGCATGCTCGTCACTGGAGTGATTGACGACAAGATCCAGAATCAGCTTCATGCCTCGCGAATGACATGCCTCAACGAGATCTTCCACATCCCTGACAGTACCATAAGCAGGTAGCACCTTCTCATAATCAGAGACATCATAGCCCATGTCATGCATGGGTGAGTCATACATTGGGGACAGCCACACCACATCGATACCAAGTGAGTGAAGGTAGGGGATCTTTTCAATCACGCCGGGGATATCACCCCATCCATCACCATTGGAGTCATAGAAAGATGCTGGGTAGACCTAAGATCAGGTCAGTCAGTATGATCATTGCAAGTAACAAAACTGAGTAATCAATAACTTACTTGATAGACTGTCGCCTCCTTCCACCAGTTATTAGTCCCAGTCGGGACAATATCTTGTGCGTGAGGTGACATGGCTTGATTTGGTTCGTTCCAAGCACACTTTCCTCCCTCTTATAGCCGTTTGCCCCTCCGGCCTTGACTCGGTCAACACGAGGAAATTCCCGCCAAGCCACCGACGCCGTGCACATCTCCGAATAGCGCCCGACTTGCCGCCGACGAGCAACTCTCGACAACACCGATTCGCTACGGATGGACCCCCACACTTCGGCTTCCCCAGTTTTCTCCATTTTTTCTTCGTGACGGCCGATGGGCTTCTTCCCCGGATCTTGTGATGTGCGTGGTGTGTATGATGTTTGTGTTTTGTGTTTTTCGTATAAATTTGCGGATTTCCCCGATATTTCGGCTTTGACTATGCTCAAGCCTGTTTGAATCCCTTCAATTAGCTCTTAATCTAGAGCTTTTGTTCGAGCTCTCGCTTGAGATCAACCATCGCCAATACTACCTTTCATTCAAATGGCTACAATGGACGATCCCGTCAGAATGGACGGCAAATCACCTGTTCTAGCTGATGGCCAACATGCAGCCCAGAATGAGCACATCATGACTCTCTGGCAGGCTCTCAAACTATACCCTAAAGCCGTCGGCTGGTCAGTGCTTCTCTCATCCACCCTGATCATGGAAGGATATGATCTCGCATTACTGAGCTCGATGTATGCGTCACCTGCTTTCAACAAAAAGTTCGGCGAACTGACAGCCTCGGGGAAATGGGCTGTTCCTGCCTCCTGGCAATCCGGTCTGTCAAACGGTGCACGCTGCGGTGAAGTCATTGGACTTTTGATCAACGGTCTAGTCTCGGAGCGTCTTGGCTACCGTCGGACCATGATCTCTGCCTTGGCCACCATCACAGCAGTCATATTCCTCTTCTTCTTCGCGATCAACATCCAGATGCTACTCGCTGCTGAAATTCTTGCTGGTATACCATGGGGTATTTTCCAAACTCTCCCAGCTGCATACGCCTCGGAAGTATGTCCGGTGGTGCTCAGACCTTACCTGACAACATTCATCAACATGTGCTGGGTATTCGGACAATTCGTGGCCGTTGGCGTGAACCGTGGGTCCATTTCTCGCGATGATCAATGGGCATATCGCATTCCATTCGGTGTGCAATGGGCCTGGCCACTACCAATCATGATTGGATGTCTATTCGCGCCTGAGTCACCCTGGTGGCACGTTCGACAGGGAAATATCCAAGGAGCACGAAGAGCCCTGCAACGTTTGACATCGTCCAAAGACCCTCACTTCAACCCCGAGGAGACAATTGCTATGATTCAGCACACCAACGAACTAGAAAAATCCCTTTCTAGTGGAACGACATACTGGGACTGCTTCAAGGGAACAAATCTCCGCCGAACAGAAGTTGTCTGCGTAGTCTGGCTCGTGCAGACCCTATGTGGGCAGAATCTAATGGGTTACTTCGCCTATTTCTGCGTCCAGGCAGGTCTACCAACGGTGCAATCCTTCAATCTCTCTCTAGGTCAGTACGGCCTTGGAGTGTTGGGCACAATGGGCTCATGGTTTCTGATGTCATTCGCCGGCCGACGTACAATCCACGTATGCGGCCTCGCCTGTCTTTTTATTCTCCTCATGATAACTGGCTCACTTTCATTTGCGCCGAGCGAAAACAGCGCCGCGAAATGGGCCATCGGCGCCATGTTGATCATCTTCACTTTTTGCTACGATATCACCGTCGGCCCGGTTACATATTCTCTGGTCTCGGAATTGTCTTCTACACGACTCAAGGCTAAGACCATTGTCCTCGCACGGTGTTTATACAACATCAGCAATATAGTTGTCAACGTTTTGACCAACTACCAATTAAATTCCACGGCCTGGAACTGGGGCGCTCGTTGTGCATATTTCTGGGCTGGGACTTGCTTGGTTGGCCTTGTGTGGGCATTCTTTCGTTTACCTGAACCGAAAGGTCGGACTTACGAAGAGTTGGATTTGTTATTCGAGAGGGGGATTTCTGCGCGAAAGTTCGCTTCTACTGTTGTTGATCCCTATGAAGGGGAGGCAGTTGAAGTTCGTGAAGATCATATAGATAAAGATTGATCCTATAGCAAGAACCGTTGAATGGCTGTGTAATAGTTTCCGAAGTTGAACTTTGCTATCTCCTTCTTTGGCTCCACCCTATAATATCTTGGCCAGGTTTGCAAGTAGCAGAATGGCTTATGCAATAGTCTGCCAAGAGAGTACAGTGAATTCCATCAAGCAGGGTTGTCTCTCTATCTAAATTTAAGGCTATGAAGTAGCAATCTAGCAGTAGAGATATCCGCTGCTATTCCAACAGATTTGATTCAGGGAATGCGTCTTCATCAACATACGTAGCCTCTACGTTCAACTTATCCAGTAACATCCCCGGTGCCGGCCAACCTTGCTTCCGGTAGAATCACCACTCCGATCCGGGGTAACTTCCATAATCCGGGCTGGTATTCTCGGGATATAGGGAAGCGCATATATTTGGACACTCTCAAACTCGAAAAAGGCAAGATTCAAAGTAGATCATCTTCTGAGTGGTCCTTCTACTCCAGACATCCTTTGGGGGCTAAGTTATGCACTCTTCCACATCGTGCTTAGGCAGATAAATTCAAGAAAATTCCATTTATTGCGAACGGAGCCTATATAAATAATCGCGAAGCATATGAGTATCAAATAGTAAAGATCAAAACAATGCAGACCTCATAAACATGGTATAGTAACAAATTAAAACCAGGAACATCTTCGGAGAATAATACAAAGGGAATAAATGGGTATATGGCACAATGCGATCGAGAAGAAAGGCCAAGTAAATTCAAAACGCCAAAAAGTCATACAAGAAGAAGATCCAAAAGATGGACAGTCAAGCCCAGCGCCAGCCATGTTCCTGCGACTTCTGACGCTTGATTACGGCAGACAGTAGACTACCTCGTTTGCCAAAGGGATTGCGCTCGTTCTTCTTGCGTTGGCGCTGAAGGAGCTTAATAGCAGCAGAAGCATCGATGCCTTCGCCAGTATCGGTAATCTTGAGAGCCCACTTGGCGTCTTCTGGGTCGAAACCCATCTCGTTGACCATCGTGTCAATGGCGCGATCGGCGGGATCCAAGACCTGAGGCTGCAGAGGCACATAAACTCTGACTGGCGGAGTCGGGGGCGTTTGAGGAGCGAATAGAGTGATAGGATTTGAAATTTGGGTTGGTGTGTGAGGGTTGCTGCCAGTTCCAGACGCAGAGCCAGAGCCGGAAGTAGAAATAGAACAACGATCGAGAACAAGTGCTGGGACGGGCGGAACGGGAGGCTCATCTTCCGTCGAAGGGACTCGAATCGAGCCATCGAGGTTACGGACAATGGCGCTAAACTCTGACATTGGACGCTCAGCCGAGAAGGAATAGCGACCTTCTGGCTCACTGGATGGTCCACGTAGACGACGGCGGTGACCTAATTCGCGGGCGAAACCAGCCTGGCGTTCGCGAATTTCACGGGTGGAGTCGGAATGGGAGCTGCTGCTTCGCTTTCCTTCTGAAATACTTGATTGCGGAGAGATATTTCGTTCCTGAAGCTCGTACGCCCGTGCGACGGCTTCCTTTAGAAATGGTGACCGGCTTACTTCGGTTTCTGTTGGTTCCCATTTCGTCAAGCCGATTGACTTGGCCTTGTTGAATGTCGCGGTTGTAGTGTCTGCTGGGCAGACGGCACTGAGTGTCAATACTGCCGAGAGGCCCAGTGTGAGCACGTAGGAGGTCCATTCCTCTGCAAGAAGTCAGCTATAATGATCAGAATTGGTTGTAATAGGAATACCACCCACCGAGAACAGTCTCTTCCCGAAC